>NC_067160.1:44612790-44797790 GCF_903995435.1 Acomys russatus
AGATTTAGAATTTCCCTCTTAAAATTAAGAAATAAACATTTCTAAAGATTCTTCTATGGTTATGTAATGAATCTTAAATTATTCAATCGAATTTATTTGAATTCCTAATAATCCATTCTTAGTATCCAAACAGCAAGTCACATCCCTATCTTCTGATGTAAAGAATTATTCTTTATCTGAAACTTCTTCCTGCCAACTGGATTTCATCATTTTCTATTTTATCTTCATTCAGTTTGTTATCTGAAATACTGTTTTCCTTTTTTAATCTATATTATCATATCACATCTTATAGGGTGTAACTTTTACTGATTATTTCACATTGTATTTCAAAAGTCTTTAACTTACTTGCCTTGCAAATCTGTCTCACTCTGAATCATAAGGCTGTATCTTGAATTATTGTAGTCACATCAATCAGAATTCAATGAACACAAATTGATGATTTCAATTATATGTATCTTCCTACACAAAATGCCATATTCCAGCATCTGTTTTTATCAAGTTCCAAATCAAAAGCAAATCAATTAAACTCTCATTTGTGATTATAAATTACATATTTATAATGTAAGTTATATCATAGCACACAATGAACTTATGTAGTATTTCAACAATATTGTGACTTCTCTAAATCCTCCATCTCTTATTTTAGGAAGTGAGTAGAAAACTTAAGTTTGTACATAATTTTGGATAACTATTTTCATATGCCCTTAATAAAATAAGGGAAATTTTTCTTAAATATTTATATTTAAATATAAGTAATGTGATATTTTAAGGACTATATATGGCATGCAAATAAAATGTAAAGTTCTACAAACTTGATTTATATTGAGGTTTTCACAGTCCACTTCTGACTTATTCTTGGCTCATCTATCAAGAAAGATGTCTTCTTATTCTGGTGAATTGATAGATATACATTTTCCTAACTTAATTCATAAAAATAAATCTCATTCAAGGCCAATTTTTTTTATGAACCAGAATATTAAGAAAAAAGAATTAGAAACATTGAGTAAGAACATCATTTCCCATGCTTCACTTCTGTTTTAATGTCATCTATTAATCTATCATGTTTTATGTAGATATATAAAAATCAATGATCCAAAAACGAGAGAAAAACATTCACTGTTTTTCTTTCTAAGTCTGGTTTATTTAATTTAATGACAATCTCCACTCACATCCATTTTTCCTGCTAATGACATGATGTACTTTCTTTGTGACTGAAAAAAATTATTTGGGTACACATAGCACATTTTCTTTGCCCATTAATCTATTAAAGATAGCTAGACTGATGGAGGAAAGAAGAAATTAATACAAAATATTAAATATAGCTATAGTATATAATATTCTGGAAATCCTTCACCTATATGAATCCGGCACAATGTACAGTGGGCATGTGTAATAAAATATTCACCAACCCTACATCTGACAAAGGTCTAATATCCAAGATATATTAAGAACTCAAGAAATTAAACACCACCAAACCAAATAACCTATTGAGAAATGGGACTCAGAACTAAACAGAGAATTCTCAACAGAGGAATATCAAATGCTGAGAAACACTTAAAGGAATGCTCAGCATCTTTAGTCATCAGAAAAATGCAAATAAAATGACTCTGAGATTCCATCTTACACCTATCAGAATGGCTAAGATCAAAAAAATCAAGTGACACCACCTGCTGGTGAGGATGTGGAGAAAGAGGAACATTCTTTCATTGCTGGTGGGAATGCAAACTTGTACAACCACTTTGGAAATCTATCTGGCATTTTCTCATAAAACTGGGAACAGGGCTTTCTCAAGACCTAGCTATTCCACTCTTTGGAACATACCCAGAAAATGTTCCACCACACAACAAGGACATATGCTCAACCATGTTCAGAGCAGCCTTATTCATAATACCCAGAACCTGGAAACAGCCTAAATGCCCCTCAGTTGAAGAATGGATAAATAAACTGGTACATTTACACTATGGAATACTACTCAGCTACTAAAAACAAGGATTTCCAGAAATCTGTAGACAAATGGATGGGACTAGAAATGATCATACTGAGTAAGTTAACCCAGAAGAAGAAAGACTCACATGGTATACACTCACTTATAATTGGGCACTAGCCCAAAAGGCATGTCCCATGAAAATCTTCACTTACCAGGAGATTGGGATAGATTTGAAGACATCCTACTGAGACTCTAGGTAAGAGAAATATAGGAGATGGGGAAATAGAAGGACCCTCAGGGTCCTAGAAACCTACAAGAAGAACATTGTGACTGGTGGATGGGAGCGCAGGGTGATGTCTGCTCAAACCATTGCACTAACCAAGGACAATACCCCTGCTCTGATCTAGCCAATGGACAGGACATTCTCCACAGTTATGTGGAGAGCGGGGACTGACTCTGACATGAACTCTGATGCCCTAAGAATAATCAGAGAAAGAATTAGCAGGCTACCAAGATGAGACTTGATAGCCTATGACCATATACTGGGGTAGGCGGTCCCCCTCAGTCTTAGACCTAGGGGAGCAGAATAGGGTAAAAGCAGGAGGGAGGGAGCAGTAGTACGATACAAGTGATGGGATAACAATTGAGTTGTAATCTGAATAAATTAATAAAATTAAAATTAAAAACATATTAAGACAAATATATCCAGTTTCCACAGTAATTGTAAATAGATTACACTTCTTCAAAATTACAAGAATATACTATCGCATGTTCAGCTTCCTTTTACATTTTCATTTTTTTAATTTTATAAGCTTCATTTTTAGAAATTTCATACACGAGTACTATATTTAATGTTAGTGTCCTGGTGATCCGCTGAAGAAAGACCCCAAGGCAGTATGCAAAAACAGTTTTTATTCTAGCATGCTAGGATCACCTCTCTCCTCTAGAGGGCGACCCCAAAATGAGCATGCAGGCTCAATTTATAGACAGTTGGAGACATTTGCGACAAGCTTTAATTGAATCACCAGAATTGACTCAGAGTGTATGAGGTGACTTAGGCTTGGCTGTTTGTTTGGTTACTGGGGACTTTTTGAGCCACTGAAGTTTGGCTCTTACTCAGGAGTTGGCCTTTAATTTGATTGGATGGGGCCAGCTGTGTTGTTTACCAAGGACATGAAGTAATAAAAACATGGTATCTAGTCATTTTGTTCTAATAGCTGATTAGCTGCACAGGAGCTATCCATAACTTGTGGTTTTTCCAGGAACTGTTAGAAACTTGGCCTAGTTAGGCAGAGTGAAAAACCTGAAGCCTGTCATGGAGTTGGTCTAGTCAAGCCAACTAGGGTCTTTGGGGTGCCTGGGGTCCCTGGGGGAGGGTCCTTTCATTTACATGATTTCCTCTTCCCTCACTACCCTTCAGAATTGCCTGTTTCCCCCTACAACTCACTTTTAGCTCTTGTCCTCTTCTTTAACTATCATTACTACATATAAATGCCTAGTTATACACTCGTATGAATGTATAAACTATTGAGTCCATTTATTATTGCTTAAATGTCTATGTGTTTCAGATTGACTATTTGAGACTGCATAACGTATCAGGGGGCTCATTCATGGAGAAGAATGATTTTATTTCTATTTATCTGTGTCTTTCTGAATTTCTCTGTCTCTCTGTGTCTTTATCTCTGTCTCTGTCTCTCTGTCTCTGTCTCTGTCTCTCTCTGTCTCTCTCTCTCTCTCTCTCTCTCTCTCTCTCTCTCTCTCTCTCTCTCTCTCTCTCTCTTTTTCTACAGTCATTGATTTTCTGTAGTGTTTCAAATATGTATGAGGCCTTGTGAGGTTTTCTTCATACAATTAAATGCAGGTCATTAGAAAAATATCTTAGTTAATTAGTTCCTACTGATAAGATCATGACCAAAATCAAGTCATGGAGAAAGTTTATGTGACTTACATTTCCACATTATAGTCCAATACAAGATCTCAGGAAGGAACTAAAACATGGCAGGAACTTGGAGGCAGGGAGTAATGCAGAGGCCACGGAGAAGTGATGCTTTATTAGCTTGCTAAGCATGCATTTTTTTTTATAGAACCAAGATCACCATCCCAGAGACGGCACTGCCAACAATCAGGTCTGCCCTCCCTCATCAATCACTACTTAAGAAAATGTTCTAGATACTTGCCTAAACTGAGCCATTTCCTCAATTATGACTCTCTCCTCTCTAACTGATTCTGACTTGTGTCAAGTTGATATAAAATTAGCCAGTACAGCAACAATATTGTTGAGTTCATAGATATGTTTTGTCCGTCATGTCTAGAAGAAATTTATCCAGCAGCAGACATCCTGCTCTTCTAGTGCTTAACATCTTCCTGTCCCTTTTTTACCATGTCCTTTGAGGCTTAATTATGGACTACATTGTAAATCTATTAATTGGACTTGGCATTCCACAGTCACTTGTTCTCTGAATTTTGTTTTGACCACTTGTAGAACCTTTAATTTGCCACCTCTTGCAAAAATAATTCATTTGAACAATGAGCAAGGTTAGAGGTGGTTTGTTTTTCTGGCTCAAATAATCTAGATTAAAGGATTATCATTTCTGAACACAAAAGGTTCAAAGATCCAGATTAGAAGTGAATCTTCCTATTTCAAAATAAATAAAAGTCCATCAAAGTGTGCCCTATTTTGTAGCTTTAGCTAATTCAATTTTTTTCTGTGGGTATAGGCATAAGTATTTAGAATACAGTTAGAAATTATATTGGTCTGGGTTTTCCACTAGGGTTCATGATCTCATCATCCAAGAATAATTGGCTAAAATTACAGTGTCAGCCTCAGTCACAGACATAGGGGACAGGAGTAAGGGGGAAGTGGGAGGGAGGGAGGAATGGAAGGATACATGGGATGGGCTAACAATTGAGATGTAATAGGAATAAATTAATAAAAATAAATAAAAAATAAAATTACAGTGGCAGGAATAAAACATCTTCTAGTGTGTCAGCATTTTAGACAGTTAGATAGTTGTTATTAAACTATAGAATTCTTTGTTATCCCTATGGCAGATGCACCACTATTGCACTATTGCACACTTGAGAATCACAGATGAAGAGACTTGACACAAAATTATAATGTACATAGGACCCAGCCATGAACTGGCCTTTGGAGTGAGATTATATAAAACCATGGTTTTGGTAAAACTTCGTGTTTCTTATTATTTTTCCATAAGGTGTTAGATATTAAGACAGAAAAATATTGTCAAATTAGCAAGTTACATGGCTGGAATCAAAGTTTGCCTGTTAAGATATACTATAAATGTTCCTTGAAAGCCTGAGAAAGCTACAGAATAAGGCATTTTAAGATGTTTCAATACTAAAATACATTTTGATAAAGATATTCAACCATGAAACAAAGACATTTGCACAATGATGTTCCTGGCAGCTTTATTCATAATGGACACAATCTGGAAATGACCTAGATATCACTCAAAAAAAGAATGGGTGAAGAAACTGTGGTATATATACAAAATGGAATGCTACTCTGCTATGAAAAACCAGGGAATCTTGAAATTTTCATGAAAGTGGATGGAACTAGAAAGGAACATGCTGAGTCAGGTAACCCAGACCCGTAAGTACACACGTGGTATACGCTCAGTTATAAGTGGATATTAGCTGATCATGCACGTCCTCTATAAGACTCCACCCAGTGGGGTATCATGACAGATGCCTTTACTTAACACTTTTCTCTGGGTGAAGCTTTTAAAGATGGATGAATGAGTGGAGGAATGGAAGGATGTGGAGGTTCTGGAGCTCCACGGGGAGACCATTAAGCTTGGTGGATGTGGACTCAGGGAAAAGATTGCACAAATATATGCATCGCTCAAGGACGGTGCATGCAGAGAACCAACACCCCTGTACAGATGGAGCCATTAGACAGCTCATTCTCCACATTTGGGTGGGAGTAAAAAGGGGACCCAGGGACTACCCCTGACATGAACTCTAGAACCCTGGATTGATCATCTCATCACTTGGAAGAACAGTATTAAGGGCACAGAGAGGAAGGGGATAGAGTGTATACTGATGAGACCTGATAGGCTCCAGTCAGATGGTAGAAGAGGAGGGGCCAGCCCTGTCAGAATTCTAGGGGAGGGAAATAGAGCAGAAGCCAGAGGGAATGAGGGTGTGAACAAAGGGATACAAGTCAGGAGATTGGGAAGTAATGTGAATACATCATAATAAATTAAAAAGTAGCTCTCAGCCTGTCAAAAGGTATCATTGGAGGAGCATGCCAAAAGAAATGGTAAACAGTCCTACATTGTGCCAGTATTTTGTACAACAGCAACAAGGAAAAATTCACAAACTATTTCATCCATCTATAAATTATCATTATACGGATTCTATCTTGCTGGCTGAATCACATGCAGAAACCTAAGAGAAAAATGTTTGTGATCAAACTACAAAAAATCTCTACCACACCTTGGAACAGAAGGAGACAATGGAATTTATAATCTACTAATAGTAAATGTACTGGAAGCTTCATAATATCGTAAGAGACACCATGTTAACAATAACAGTATAAAAAGATTTGTCTGTCACTTGCCAACAAAACAGGGAAGTTACAAGGAGATGTTCTACTTGTTTTTTGTATAACCAAACAAAATAGAGGGCTCTTCTTCTTCATATGACCAAACTCTATTGCATTCATGACATAAGCCAGAAGGTACACAAAGAAATGAAGTTTGTCAAGAGGATGTGTTTCCTTATTGAGGATTACAGATTGTTCCTGAAAAAAAGATACAAAAAGGAGATTTTGTTACTTATCTAGTATTAAGATAGGACGACAGAAAATTTGACCACATAATGTGCAAAGCAAGGGATACCGATGACAAACACTTAGTGATTTTCAAAAACTGTGGGAAGATAATAATTGTCCACAGCCCATGGTTGTGCTAATGACTCAAGAGCTAAAGGATTTATTTCAAACTTCACAAGGTGATAAGTACTTAAATAGTCCAAGAAAATTATCAGCTGGGGTTGAGAGAAAATTAGCTCTGGTAGAAAAAAAGATTCAGGATGCTCATCTGGGTCATTAGGATTGCGTTATAGATACTTTTCCTTCTATTCACTCCGCCAAAGGAATTCTTATGCAGGGAGAAGATAATATCTTAGGACGGATATTTTAGTGCTCATATTAAAAAAAATTAAAGACCTATGTAGAAAAGTTTTCTGAACAGATTCTGAAAGGACAACATGATAAGTTAGCAGGAATAGACCCAGCCTAAATTGTAGTACTTTTTCCTGATGCTGAAATTGCTTCATTGTGGGCAGAAAATGGGCATTGGCCAAGAGTTTGAAGTGATTTGGGGGGTGAGAAATTAAAAATAAATTGCCCTATAAGTAAGTGACCAGTTTTAGAAAAGAACTAACTGGATTATCCTTCATATAATAAAATGGACATCAATTTCTGAGCAGCTACATTCTAAACTGGTGCAAATGAATCAGAAAAGACAGATTATAAGTCATGAAAATAAGTATACTGGCTCAGAGCCCTTACGATTCAGTTAAAAGTCAGAGCATATGCAAAACAGTATGCTTACATGTTGCAGCATCTCTTAATATATTTTCTGACTCAAAGTGTAAAATGGTTGCTTTGCATATAAAACCACTGATCTAATCCTTGATGTTCAGAGTTAACTATGGTATTTATTCAGCTACTGCAAGTAATAAGAAATAGAATTCATTCCTTATTAGCACCTATCAAATTCCATATATCGTCACCACACCATAGAGCAGAGGGTAATGATGAAATTGATAACTACTAATAGTAAATGTACTGGAATCTTGATAATTTCATGAGAGACACCATGTTAACTCAACAGTTTAAAAACAGTTTTCTATCACTTGGAAACAAAATAAGGGAAGTAATAGGGAAATGTTCTATTTGCTCTTTGTATAACCAAATTCCATTACCTCTATGGTTGAACCCAAAGGGCACACACAAAAAAATGAGACTTGTCAGGTTTCTTTGGCAATGTTTGGAAATTTAAACTATGTGCAACATATTACAGATAGAGACTCGGGATTTCAATAGGTAGCTCTTTAAGTTCTGAAAAGGTTGAATGTATATGACCCATTTACTAAGTGTTATGGCTACTATGAGGATACCTTACAAATTATGGCTGATAATGGTCTAGCATATGTCTCTAGTAAAATGAAACAATTTTGGCATATTACGATAAAGGTGTACCATATAATTCTACAAGACAAGCAGCAGTCAGAAGATCAAATTATACTTTAAAAGAGATGCTAAATAACAGAAATGGGTAATGAAGATGCACAATGATAGATTACATAATGTTTTATTAACTGTAGAGTTTTAAAATGCTAATGAGCAAAAATCAACAGGTGCCGAGAGAAACTAAATTATTGAATAAACACTGCCAAACTAAAACAATCTCTTTATTTTAAGGGTATCGTAAGTTCAGAAGGGAAGGCAGGAAATGTGTAACATTAGGAAAGAAATCTTGCCTGTGTTTGCAAAGGTGAAGAACATCTACGGATTCTTCATAGTTAATAAAAAGTGGATATGACAAGAGGAGATCCTCTGAAGATCTAGGCTCCTAACATTGAAGAATAACCAACAAGAAGAGTAAAACTTGGAACACGAATCCTAAAAATTCTTCATGGGAAGAGCTCTGAAACTGGCTGAGACATGAGAAATTGTCTCTGCATAATTAATAAATCAGGTCAGACACAAAGATTTTGGGACTTAATTTTACATACCACCATTGCATATTGCATTGTATGATAATGTATACTATAGTTTGGTTTTAGAGGCCAAACTGACTTATAAAGAAAGACGAAAAACTTCTAACTTGAACATATAGCAGGGAATCAGATTTATTTCTATTGTGCACACTGAACATACTATATATGTGTTAAGGCAAAAACATATTTAACTTTTAAAAGCTTTTATGTTTATGGAGCAAATTTAGCAGACCTCAAAAAGGGAAAACAATATCCTAGATGATCCCAACTTACATAGTCTTTCAATAGGCCTTCCGTAAAAAAAAAATCTGTATCCAAAACAACTGAAATGGCTAGCTAAAATGGCCCAGCCTCAAACACTGTTGCATTCAGGGCTTTAGTTAAGCACTGTATTTTCTCATCTCACAGAGCCTGAACAACAAATGATATGCTGCCTATTGCAGGCCTTGGCCATTTTCTCAGTTTTCTAACCACTGCCTCCTCAGAAAATACCATCTCCAGACAGCAGGAAGCAATTTTAAGTGAATGCCATGCCATTCAGAAGAGATAACATGGATGAGTTTTGGTCATTTGTTGGATGATGGATGTTTGTCTTAGTTTAACGGGAGGATTGGTCATAAGTTGTTAAAGACCCCTGTTGGGGAGGAAACAAATTAAAAGAGATTATATTCAGGGATTTCTTTTTCTCTTTCTTTTCCTTTCCTCTATCTGTCTTTCATATCTGACAAGAGAGGAAATGGGAGAAGGAATAAAGGAAAAGGGGATATAGGAAAAATAAAATAAAGGACTACCATGTTCAGTCTATTTGTAGACTAGAAAGCAACAAGCCTCAAATAATTTGCATTGGTATAGATTTGGAATATTGATACAAATTTAATATTATATTTTCTTATTATAAATACATATACATATAATGTTTCAACTTCTGTTTAAGGCATACTACTTTAAAAATTCATTTTAAAATGTATTGTTCTAGTTCTTAAAGCTGTTATTATTGCAAATTGTTTGGGATGATTAAAAATTAAAGATGGTCAATCAATAAAAATTTTGGTCATGATAGGTACTAGTTCATTCAGTTACAGAAATAAGTTTTATTTAGGCTACTTAGAATGTTTTCAAAGTTAAACAAATAGTACATAGCTGGAATCAAAGTTTGCCTACCCAGATATATTATAAATGATCTTTAAAAGCCTGAGAAAGCTACAGAATAAGGCATTTAAAGATGTTTCATTAATAAAAGGAAATTCGAAAAAAAATACTCAACCATGAAATGAGGACATTTGCTCAACAATGTTCCTAGCAGCTTTATTCATAATAGCCAAAATCTGGAAATGAACTAGATGTCCATTGAAAGAACAATGGGTGAAGAAACTATGGTACGTTTTCAAAACAGAATGCTACTCAGCTATGAAAAACCAGGGAATCTTGAAATATGAAAGCAAATGGAACTAGAAAGCACCATGTTGAGTCAGGTAACCCAGACTCATAAGTACACACATGATTTACACTCAGTTATAAGTGGATGTTAGCTGAACATGAATGTCCTCTGTGAGACTCCACCCAGTGGGGTATCATGAAAGATGCTCGTACTTTCCCCTACGCATGGATGAAGCTTTGAGAGTTGGATGGAAAAGTGGAGGAATTAAAGGATGTGGAGGTTATGGAGCTCCATCGGGAGACCATTAAGCTTGGTGGATGTGGGCTCAGGGGAAACCTTGCACAAACTGATGCATTTCTCAATGACAGAGCATGCAGATAACAAGACCCCTGTACAGATGTAGCCTTTAGACAGCCCATTCTTCACATTTGGGTTGGGAGTAAGAATGGGGCTCAGGGACTGCATCTGACATGAACTTTGGCACCCAGGATTGATCACTTCATATCTTGGAAGAGCAGCCTTGAGGGCACAGAGAGGAAGGGGATGCAGTGTATCTGGTGAGACATGATAGGCTCTGGTCAGATAGTAGTAGATGAAAGATCTCGACCTTCCCCCTTCAGATGTCTAGGGGAGGGGAATAAAGAGCCAGAGCTGAAAAATGAGGGTGTGAACAGAGGGATACAAGTCTGGAGATTGGGGAGTATTGTGAATACATTATAATAAATAAAAAAGTAGCTCACAGCCTGGTAAAAGGTATCATTGGAGGGACATGCAAAGAGAAATGTTAAACAGCCGTATTTGTGTCAGTATTTTGTACAATGGTCACAAGAAAAAATTCAAAAACTATTTCATCAATCTATAAATTATTATTATATGGATTCTATGTTGCTGGCTGAATCAGGTGCACATACCTTAGTGAAAACTGTTTGCGATCAAATACCAAAAATACTCTACCACATTCTAGAGCAGAAGGGTACAAAGGATTTTGATAACCTACTAATAGTAAATGTCCTGGAAACTTCATAATTTCTCTAGAGACACCACGTTAACAGCAACAGTTTAAAAAGATTTTTCTATCAATTGGAAACAAAACAAGGAAGTTATAAGGAAATGTTCTACATGTTCTCTGTATAACCAACTCCATTGCATTCATGTCGTGACCCAAAAGGTAAACCAAGAAATGAAGTATGTCAAGTGGATGTGTTTACTTATTGAGGATTACAGATTGTTCCTGAAAAAATGCATAAGGAGATTCTGTTACTTATCTAGTATTAAGATAGATCTGCAGAAATTTTGACCACATAATGTACAAAGTAAGAGAGACCAATGACAAACTCTTAATCATTTTCAAAAACTGTTGGGAGACAATAATTGGTGAAAGCCCATGGTTGTGCTGACAATTCAAGAGGTAAATAACTTATTTCAAACTTCACAAGGTGATAGTACTTAAATAGTCCAAGAAAATTATCAGCTGAGGTTGAGAGAAAATTAGCTCTGGTAGGAAAAAAAAACATGCAGGATGCACATCTGGATCACTTAGATTGCAATTTAGATGCTTTTCCTTCTACTCATCCTGCCACAGGAATTCTTATGTGGGGAGAAGATAATATCTTATGGTGGATATTTTAGTGCTCATACTTAAAAAAAAATTAAAGACCTATGTATAAAAGTTTTCTGAACAAATTCTGAAAGGAAAACATGAGACATCATGTAGCAGGAAAGACCCAGCCTAAATTGTACTACTTTCTCCTGATGCTGAAATTGCTTCATTGTGGGCAGAAAATGAGCATTAGCCAGAAGCTTGCAGTGATTTGGGGGGTGAAAAATTAAAATTAAATACCCTTAAATACAAGTGACCAGATTTAGAAAAGAACTAACAGGATTATCCCTCATATAATAAAGTGGACATCAGTTTCTGGAGCATCTACATTCTAAACTGGTGCAAATAAATCAGAAAAGGCAGATTATAAGTCGGAAAAACAAGTATACTGGCTCAGAGACCTTACGATTATGTTAAAAGTCAGAGCATATGCAAAACTTATCGTATTCTTACATGTTGCAGCATCTCTTAATATATTTTCTGACTCAATGTGTTAAATGGTTGTTTTGCATATATAAACCACTGGTCTAATCCTGGATATTTCAGAGTTAACTTTGGTATTTATTCAGCTACTGCAAGTAATAAGAAATAGAATTCATCCCTTATTAACACATATCAAATTCCATATGCATTCACCACACCCTAGAGAAGAGGGTAATGATGAAATTGATAAACTACTAATAGTAAATGTACTAGAACCTTAATAATTTCATAAGAGACACCATGTTAACAGCAACAGTTTAAACACAGTTTTCTATCACTTGGAAACAAAATAAGGAAGTAATAAGGAAATGTTCTATTTGCTCTTTGTATAACCAACTCCATTACCTTCATGGTTGAACCCAAAAGGTACACAAATATGAGTTTTGTCAGGTGGATGTGTTTCATTTGGCAGTGTTTGGAAATTTCAACTATGTGCAACATACTACACATACATACTCGGGATTTCAATAGGTAGCTCTTTAAGTTCTGAAAAGGCTGATTGTATCATGATCCATTTATTAAGTGTTATAGCTATTATGAAGGTACCTTACAAATTATGTCTGATAATGGTCCAGCATATGTCTCTAGCATAATGAAACAATTTCTGCATATTACAATAAGAAGCATATTATAGATGTACCATATAATTCCATAAGACAAGCAGCAGTAGAAAGATCTAATTATACTTTAAAAGAGATTTTAAATAACAGAAATGGATAACAAAGATGCGCAATGATAGATTATTGACTATAGAGTTTAAAATGCTAATGAGCAAAAATCAACAGGTGCTGAGAGACATTGTATTATTAAATAAACACTGCCAAACTAAAGCAACCTATTTATTATAGAGTATTTAATTTCAGAATAGAATGTGTTGCATTGGGAAAGAAAATTTGCCTTTGTTTCCACAGGAGAAGAAAATCTATGGATTCTTCAAAGTTAATAAACAGTGGACTTGACAAGAGGAGATCTAAAGATCTAGCCTCCAAACATTGAGGAATAAACCAAAAAGAAGAGTAAAACAGGGAACACGAGTGCCAATCCATTCATGGGAAGAGCTCTAAAACTGGATGAGACATGAGAAACTGTCTCTGCATAGTTAATTATTGTGTTAGATACAAAGTTTTGGGACTTAATTTTACATAAGACTATTGCATATTGCATTGTATGTACACTATAATTTGATTTTAGAGGCCAAACGGACTGATAAAGAAAGATTAAGACTTTTATCTTAAGCAGGGAATCAGATTTATTTGAATTGTGCACACAGAACTGCCTATGTGTGTGTTAAGACAAAAACATATATAACTTTTAAAAGCTTTTATGTTGATGGAGCAAATTGAGCAGACATTAAAAAGGCAAAACAATATCCTAGATGAGCTAACCTTACATATTCCATCAATAGCTGTTTCCATAAAATAAATCTACCTCCAAAACAACTGAAATATCCAACTAAGATGGTCCAGCCTCAAAGATTGTTCCATCTAGGACTTAAGTTGTTCACAGAGCCTGAACAACAAATGATATGCTGCCTATTGCATGCCTTGGCCATTTTCTGCTTTCTGACCATCTCCCACCCCCCAAAAATACCACTTGAGGCAGCAGGAAACAATTTTAAGTGAGTGACATGCCATCCCAATGAATTAAGGTGAGGAGGTTTTGTTCCAATGGTGGATGATGGACATTTGTCTTAGTTTAAAGGGAGAATTGGTCATGAGTTGCTAAAGACCCCAGTTGGGGAGGAAAAAAATTGAAAGAGATTATATTCAGGGATCTCTTTTTCTCTTTCTTTTTCTTTCCTCTATCCTTCTTTCTTTCCTATGTAACAAGAGGGGAAAATAGGAGAAGGAATAAAAATAAATGAACACAGAATAATAAAATAAAGGGCTACAATACTGAATCTACATTTAGACTAGAAAGCAACAAGACCCAAATATTTTACATTGGTATAGATTTGGCATATGGATACAAATTTAATTTTAATTTTCCTCTCATATGTACACACACACACACACACACACACACACACACACACACACACACATATATATTGTTTAAGGCATACTACTTTAAAATTCATTTTAAAATGTATTGTTCTAGTCCTTAAAGCTGCTATTATTGCAAACTGTTTGGGATGATTAAAAATTCAAGGTGGTCAGTCAATAAATATTTTGGTCATTATAGGTACTAGTTCACTCAGTTACAGAAATGAGTTTTATTTAGCTTACTGTAGAATGTTTTCAAAGTTAAACAAGTAGTACATAGCTGGAATAAAGTTTGCCCATTCAGCTATATTATAAATGGTCTTTAAAAGCCTGTGAAAGCTACAGAATAAGGCATTTAAAGATATTTCATTAATAAAAGGCATTTTGAAGAAGATACTCAACCTAGAAACAAGGACACTTGCTCAACGAAGTTCCTAGCAGCTTTACTCATAATACCCACAATCTGGAAATGACCTAGAAGTCCCTCAAAAGAAGAATGGGTGAAGAAACTATGGCACACATACAAAACATAATGCTACTCAGCTATGAAAAACCAGGGAATCCTGAAATTTGCATGAAAGTGGATGGAACTAGAAAGGAACATGTTGAGTCAGGGAACCCAGACCCATAAGCACACACATGGTATACACTCAGTTATAAGTGGATATTAGCTGAACATGCATGTCCTCTGTGAGACTCCACCCAGGGGGTGTCATGACAGATGCTTTTACTTGCCACTTGACTTGGGTGAAGTTTTGAGAGTTGGATGGAAGAGTGGAGGAATCGAAGGATTTGGAGGTTCTAGAGCTCCATGGGGAGACCATTAAGCTTGGTAGATATGAACTCAGAGCAAAACTTGCACAGACTGATTCATCGCTCAAAGACAGTGCATGCAGAGAACCTAGAGCCCTGTACAGAAGTAGCCATTAGACAGCTCATTATCCACATTTGGGTTGGGAGTAAGAACGGGGCTCAGGAACTGCCTCTGACATGAACTTTGGCACCCTGGATTAATCACTTCATCCCTTGGAAGAGCAGCCTTGAGGGCACAGAAAGGAAGGGGATGCAGTGTATCCTGATGAGACCTGATAGGCTCTGGTCAGATACCAGTAGATGAAGGACACCCCCGTCAGATGTCTAGGGAAGGGTAATAAATCAGAAGCCTGAGAAAATGAGGGTGTGAACAGAGGGATACAAGTCGGGAGATTGGGAAGTAATGTGAATACATTATAATAAATAAAAAAGTAGCTCTCAGCCTGGTAAAAGGTATCATTGGAGGGGCATGCAAGGAGAAATGTTAAACAGTCCTACTTTTTATACAACAGCGACAAGAAAATTCACAAACTATTTCATCAATATATAAATTATCATTATATGGATTCTATGTTGCTGGCTGAATCATGCACAGACACCTAAGTGAAAACAATTGGAGACCAAATTCCAAAAAATCTCTACCACATCTTAGAGCAGAAGGATACCAAGGATTTTGATAACCTACTAATAAAAAATGTACTGGAGGCTTCATATTTTCATAAGAGACACCACGTTAACAGCAACAGTTTAAAAAGATTTTTCTATCACTTGGAAACAAAACAACGAAGTCATAAGGAAATGTCCTACTTATTTTTGTATAACCAACTCCATTGAATTCATGACGTGACCCAAAAGTTAAACCAAGAAATGAAGTATGTCAAGTGGATGTGTTTCCTTATTGAGGATTACAGATTGTTCCTGAATAATACAAAAGGAGATTCTGTTACTTTCTAGTATTAAGATAGGTCTACAGAAAATTTGACCACATAATGTACAAAAAAGAGAGGCCAATTACAAACTCTTAATGATTTTCAGAAACTGTTGGGAGACAATAATTGGCCACAGCCCATGGTTGTGTTAATGATTCAAAAGCTAAAGAACTTATTTCAAACTTCATAAGATGATTAGTACTTAAGGAGTCCAAGAAAATTATCAGCTGAGGTTGAGAGAAAATTAGCTCTGGTAGAAAAAAAACCATGCAGGATGCATATCTGGATCATTTGGATTACATTTTAGATACTTTTCCTTCTACTTATTCTGCCATAGGAATTCTTATGCGGGGAGAGATATATCTTAGGATGGATATTTTAGTGCTCATACTTAAAAAAAAATTAAAGACCTATGTATAAAAGTTTTCTGAACAAATTCTGAAAGGAAAACATGAGACATCACGTAGCAGGAAAGACACAGCCTAAATTGTACTACTTTCTCATGATGCTGAAATTGCTTCTTTGGTGGCAGAAAATGAGCATTAGCCAAGAGCTTGCAATGATTTGGGGATGAGAAATTAAAAATAAATATCCTTAAAAGCAAGTGACCAGTTTTAGAAAAGAACTAACTGGATTATCCCTCCTATAATAAAATTGACATCAGTTTCTGGAGCATCTACATTCTAAACTGGTGCAAATAAATCAGAAAAGGCAGATTATAAGTCAGAAAAATAAGTATTCTGGCTCAGAGCCCTTATGATTCAGTTAAAAGTCAGAGCATATGCAAAACTTATAGTATTCTTACATGCGGCAGCATCTCTTAATGTATTTTCTGACTCAATGTGTTAAATGGTTGTTTTGCATATATAAACCATTGATTTAATCCTGGATGGTTCAGAGTTAACTTTGGTATTTATTCAGCTACTGCAAGTAATAAGAGTCATCACCACACCCTAGAGCAGAGGGTATGATGAAATTGATAAACTAATAATAGTCAATGTACTGGAAGACACCATGTTAACAGCAACAGTTTAAAAACAGTTTTCTATCACTTGGAAACAAAATAAGGAAGTAATAAGGAAATGTTCTATTTGCTGTTTGTATAACCAAACTCCATTACCTTCATGGTTGAACCCAAAAGGTACACAAAAAATGAGATTTGTCAGGTGGATGTGTTTCATTTGGCAGTGTTTGGAAATTTAAACTATGTGCAACATACTACAGATACATACTCGGGATTTCAATAGGTAGCTCTTTAAGTTCTGAAAAGGCTGAATGTATGATGATCCATTTATTAAGTGTTATAGCTATTATGAAGGTACCTTACAAATTATGTCTGATAATGGTCCAGCATATGTCTCTAGCATAATGAAACAATTTCTGCATATTACAATAAGAAGCATATTATAGATGTACCATATAATTCCATAAGACAAGCAGCAGTAGAAAGATCTAATTATACTTTAAAGAGATTTTAAATGACAGACATAGGAAATGAAGATTCACAATGAGAGATTATTAACTATAGAGTTATAAAAAATCAACAGGTGCTGAGAGACATTGTATTATTAAATAAACACTGCCAAACTAAAGCAACCTATTTATTATAGAGTGTTTAATTTCAGAATAGAATGTGTTGCATTGGGAGAGAAAATTTGCCTTTGTTTCCACAGGAGAAGAAAATCTATGCATTCTTCAAAGTTAATAAAAAGTGGATTTGACAAGAGGAGATCTGAAGATCTAGCCTCCAAACATTGAGGAATAAACCAAAAGAAGAATAGTAAAACATGGAACACGAGTGCCAATCCATCTTCATGGGAAGAGCTCTGAAACTGGATGAGACATGAGAAACTGTCTCTGCATAGTTAATATATTGTGTTAGATACAAAGTTTTGGGACTTAATTTTACATAAGACTATTGCATATTGCACTGTATGTATATTATAATATGATTTAGAGGCCACACTGACTGATAAAGAAAGACTAAAGACTTTTATCTTGAACATATAGCAGGGAATCAGATTTATTTGAATTGTGCACACAGAACTGCCTATATGTGTGTTAAGACAAAAACATATATAACTTTTAAAAGCTTTTATGTTGATGGAGCAAATTGAGCAGACATTAAAAAGGCAAAACAATATCCAGATGAGCTAACCTTACATATTCCGTCAATAGCTGTTTCCATAAAAAAAAGAAATCTACTTCCAAAACAACTGAAATAGCCAACTAAGATGGTACAGCCTCAAAGATTGTTGCATCTAGGACTTAAGCACTGTACTTTCTCATCTCACAGAGCCTGAACAACAAATTATATGCTGCCTATTGCATGCCTTGGCCATTTTCTGCTTTCTAACCATCTCCCCGCCCCAATAAAATACCACCTGCAGACAGCAGGAAACAATTTTAAGTGAGTGACATGCCATCCCAAAGAGATAAGGTGAGGAGGTTTTGTTCCAATGATGGATGATGGGTGTTTGTCTTAGTTTAAAGGGAGAATTGGTCATGAGTTGCTAAAGACCCCAGTTGGGGAGGAAAACAATTGAAAGAGATTATATTCAGGGATCTCTTTTTCTGTTTCTTTTTCTTTCCTCTATCCTTCTTTCTTTCCTATGTAACAAGAGGGGAAAATAGGAGAAGGAATAAAAAAAATGGACACAGAATAATAAAATAAAGGGCTACAATATTGAATCTACATTTAGACTAGAAAGCAACAAGACCAAAATATTTGACATTGGTATAGATTTGGCAAGTGGATACTAATTTAATTTTATATTTTCTTATCATATGTACACACACACACACACACACACACACACACATACACATATATGTATATATATATATTTCAACTTTTGTTTAAGGCATACTACTTTAAATTTTGATTTTAAAAAGTATTGTTCTAGTACTTAATGCTGCAATTATTGCAAATTGTTTGGGATGATTAAAAATTCAAGGTGGTCAGTCAATAAATATTTTGGTCATTATAGGTACTAGTTCACTCAGTTACAGAAATGAGTTTTATTTAGCTTACTGTAGAATGTTTTCAAAGTTAAACAAGTAGTACAGAGCTGGAATCAAAGTTTGCCCATTCAGGTATATTATAATGGTCTTTGAAAGCCTGAGAAAGCTACAGAATAAGGCATTTAAAGATATTTCATTAATAAAAGGCATTTTGAAAAAGATACTCAACTGAGAAACAAGGACATTTGCTCAACGATGTTCCTAGCAGCTTTATTCATAATACCCACAATCTGGAAATGACCTAGAAGTCCCTCAGAAGAATGGGTGAAGAAACTATGGCACACATACAAAACATAATGCTACTCAGCTATGAAAAACCAGGAAATCCTGAAATTTGCATGAAAGTGGATGGAACTAGAAAGGAACATGTTGAATCAGGCACCCCAGACCCATAAGCAATACATGGTATACACTCAGTTATAAGTGGATATTAGCTGAACATGCATGTCCTCTGTGAGACTCCACCCAGGGGGTGTCATGACAGATGCTTTTACTTGCCACTTGACTTGGGTGAAGTTTTGAGAGTTGGATGGAAGAGTGGAGGTTCTGGAGCTTCATGGGGAGACCATTAAGCTTGGTGGATATGGACTCAGGGCAAAGCTTGCACAGACTCATTCATTGCTCAAAGACAGTGCATGCAGAGAACCTAGACCCCTGTTCAGACATAGCCTTTAGACAGCTCATTCTCCACATTTGGGTTGGGAGTAAGAATGGGGCTCAGGAACTGCCTCTGACATGAACTTTGGCACTCTGGATTAATCACTTTATCCCTTGGAAGAGCAGCCTTGAGGGCACAGAGAGGAAGGGGATGTAGTGTATCCTGATGAGACCTGACAGGCTCTGGTCAGATAGTAGTAGATGAAGGACACCCTTGTCCGATGTCTAGGGGAGGGGAATAGAGCAGAAGCCTGAGAAAATGAGGTGTGAACAGAGGGATACAAGTCGGGAGATTGGGGAGTAAAGTGAATACATTATAATAAATAAAAAAGTAGCTCACAGCCTGGTAAAAGGTATCTTTGGAGGGGCATGCAAAGAGAAATGTTAAACAGTCCTACTTTTTTGTACAACAGCCACAAGAAAAAATTCACAAGCTATTTCATCAATCCATAAAATATCATTATATGGATTCTGTGTTGCTGGCTGAATCATGTACAGATACCTAAGTGAAAACTATTGGAGATCAAATGCCAAAAAAAATCTCTACCACATCTTAGAGCAGAAGGATACAAACGATATTGATAACCTACTAATAGTAACTGTGCTGGAAGCTTCATAATTTCATAAGAGAAACCATCTTAACAGCAACAGGTTAAAAGGATTTTTCTATCACTTGGAAACAAAACAAGGAAGTCATAAGGAAATGTCCTACTTGTTTTTGTATAACCAACTCCATTGCATTCATGACGTGACCCAAAAGGTAAACCAAGAAATGAAGTATGTCAAGTGGATGTGTTTCCTTATTGAGGATTACAGATTGTTCCTGAAAAAATACAATAAGGAGATTCTGTTACTTATCTAGTATTAAGATAGGTCTACAGAAAATTTGACCACTACAAAGCAAGAGAGACCAATGACAAACCCTTAATGATGTTCAAAAACTGTTGGGAGATAATAATTGGCCACAGCCCATGGTTGTGGTAATGATTCAAGAGCTAAAGGATTTATTTCTTTTTTTTTTTTTAATTTTATTTCATGTGCATTGGAGTGAGGCCATCAGATCCCCTGGAGTTATGAGCTGCCATGTGGGTATCGGGGATTGAACTCGGGTCCTCTGGAAGAACGGCCAGTGATCTTAACCACTGAGCCATTTCTCTAGCTCCTTCTAAAGAATTTATTTCAAACTTCACAAGATGATAAGTACTTAAATAGTCCAAGAAAATTATCAGCTGGGGTTGAGAGAAAATTAGCTCTGGTAGAAAGAAAAACATGCAGGATGCACATCTGGGTCATTTGGATTGGGTTTTAGCTACTTTTCTTTCTACTCATTATGCCACTGGAATTTTTATGCAGAGAGAAGATAATATCTTAGGATGGATATTTTAGTGCTCAGAGTATAAAAAGAAAATTAAAGACCTATGTAGAAAAGGCTTTCTGAACTGATTCTGAAAGAAAAATATGAGACATCATTTAGCAGGAATAGACCCAGCCTAAATTGTACTACTTTCTCCTGATGCTGAAATTGCTTCATTGTGGGCAGAAAATGAGCATTAGCCAAGAGCTTGCAGATTTGGGGGGGTGAGAAATTAAAAATAAATACCCCTAAAAAGTGACCAGTTTTAGAAAAGAACTAACTGGATTATCCCTCATATAATAAAATTGACATCAGTTTCTGGAGCGTCTACATTCTAGACTGGTGCAAATAATCAAAAAAAGGCAGATTATAAGTCAGAAAAATAAGTATACTGGCTCAGAGCCCTTATGCTTCAGTTAAAAGTCAGAGCATATGCCAAACTTATAGTATTCTTACATGTTGTAGCATCTCTTAATATATTTTGACTCAATGTGTAAAATGGTTGTTTTGCATATATAAACCACTGGTCTAATCCTGGATGTTTCAGAGTTAACTTTGGTATTTATGCAGCTACTGCAAATAATAAGAAATAGAATTAATCCCTTATTAACAGACATCAAATTCCATATAATTTCACCACACCCTATAGCAGAGGGTAATGATGAAATTGATAACTACTAATAGTAAATATACTGGAAGCTTGATAATTTCATGAGAGACACCATGTTAACTCAACAGTTTAAAAACAACTTTCTATCACTTGGAAACAAAATAAGGAAGTAATAAGGAAATGTTCTATTTGCTCTTTGTATAACCAAACTCCATTACCTTCATGCTTGAACCCAAAAGGTACACACAAAATGAGTTTTGTCAGGTGGATGTGTTTCATTTGGCAGTGTGTGGAAATTTAAACTATGTGCAACATATTACAGATACATATTTGGATTTCACTAGGTAGCTCTTTAAGTTCTGAAAGGCTGAATGTGTAATGACCCATTTATTAAGTGTTATGGCTATTATGAGGATACCTTACAAATTATGGCTGATAATGCTCAAGCATATGTCTCTAGTAAAATGAAACAGTTTTTGCGTGTTACAATAAGAAGCATATTATAGGTGTACCATATATTTTTACAAGACAAGCAGCAGTAGAAAGATGTAATTATACTTTAGAAGAGATGCTAAATAACAGAAATTGGTAACAAAGATGCACAATGATGGATGACATAACATTTTATTGACTATAGAGTTTAAAATGCTAATGAGCAAAAATCAACAGGTGCTGAGAGACATTGAATTATTTAATAAACATTGCCAAACTAAAGCAATATAATTATTTTAAGCATGTCTTAATTTCAGAACGGAAAGCAGGAAATGTGTTGCATTGGGAGAGAAATTTTGCCTTTGTTTCCACAGGAGAAGAAACTCTATGGGTATTTCAAAGTTAATTAAAAGTGGATTTAACATGAGGAGATCTCCTGAAGATCTAGGCTCCAAAAAATGAGGAATAAACCAAAAGGAAGAGTAAAACAGGAAACATGAGTGCTAATCCCTCTTCGTGGGAAGAGCTCTGAAACTGGCTGAGACATGAGAAATTGTCTTTGCATAGTTAATAAATCATGTTAGATGCAAAGCTTTTGTGACTTAATTTTACATACCACCATTGCATATTGCATTATGTGGTAATGTATACTATAACTTGGTTTTAGAGGCCAAACTGACTTCTAAAGAAAACCACAAAATTTTTTTTATCTTTTTTTTTTATTAATTTATTCTTGTTACGTCTCAAAGTTTATCCCATCCCTTGTATCCTCCCATTCCTCCCCCCCCCCCATTTTCCCATTATTCCCCTCCCCTATGACTGTTCCTGAGGGGGATTACCTCCCCCTATATATTCTCATAGGGTATCAAGTCTCTTCTTGGCTACCTGCTGTCCTTCCTCTGAGTGCCACCAGGAAAACCAGAAAATTTTTACCTTGAACACATAGCAGGGATTCAAATTTATCTGAATTGTGCACATTTAACATTCTATATATGTGTTAAGGCAAAAACATATATAACTTTTAAAAGCTTTTATGTTTATGGAGCACACTGAGCACACATCCAACCTTACATACTCTTTCAATAGCCGTTTCCTTAAAAAGAAAAAATACCTGTATCCAAAACAATTGAAATGGCTACCTAAGATGGTCCAGCCTCAAAGACTCTTGCATCTAGGAGTTTAGTTAAGCACTGTACTTTCTCACCTCACAGAGCCTGAACAACAAATGATATGCTGCCTATTGCAGGTCTTGGCCATTTTCTCAGTTTTCTAACTACTGCCCCCAAGAAAATACCACCTCTGGACAGCAGGAAGCAATTTATTATTATTATTATTATTATTATTATTATTATTATTATTATTATTATTATTATTATATTAATTTATTAATTTATTCATTTTACATTTCAATTGTTAGCCCATCTCTTGTATCCTCTCCTTCCTCCCTCCTGCTTCCCTCCTGCTACCGTTCCATATGTCCGTGACTGAGGGGGACCTCCTCCCCCTGTATATAATCATACGGTATCAAGTCTCTTCTTGGTGACCTGCTATCCTTCCTCTGAGTGCCACCAGGTCTCCCCATCAAGGGGACGTGGTCAGAAATGGGGCACCAGAGTTTGTATGAAAGTCAGTTCCCACTCTCCACTCAACAGTATCGAGACACTACCCTTGCATGAAAGACTTTACTTACCAGCAAAGTGGGTCAGAGGGGAGGACATCCTGTTGGGACTTTAGGTGAGAAAAGCATGGGAGAATGGGGAAGTAGAAGGATCCAGGGGGTCCAGGTAACCTTCAAGAAGCACGTTATGATGGGCGGATCTGGGTCCTGGGGTCCCTCCTGCTCAAACTATGGTACCAGGCAAGGAATATATAGGCAGTAAACATCGAACCCCTACCCAGACATAGTCGATGGAAAGGAAGCAATTTTGACGGAATGCCATGCCCTCCCCAAGAAATAAAGTGAGTGGGTTTTGGTCATTTGTTGGATGATGGATGTTTGTCATCATTTAAGGGGTGATTGGTCATAAATTGTTAAAGACCTCTGTTGTGGAGGAAACATATTAAAAGAGTTTATACTCAGGGATCTTTTTTTCTCTTTCTTTTTCTTTCCTCTATCCTTCTTTCTTTCCTATCTAACAAGAGGGGAAATAGGGAGAAGGAATTAAAAAAATATGGACATAGGAAAAATGAAATAAAGGGCTACCATGTTGAATCTACTTTTAGACTAGAAGGTAACAAGACTCAAATATTATATTGGTATAGATTTGAAATATTGATACAAATTTAATATTATAGTTTCCTATTGTATATATGTATATATATGTGTGTGTGTGTGTGTGTGTGTGTGTGTATATATATATATACATATATATATATATATATGTTTCAACTTTTCTTTTAGGCATACTACTTTAAAATTCATTTTAAAATGTACTGTTCTAGTCCTTAAAGCTGCTATTAATAAAAATTATTTGGGGTGATTAAAAATTCAAGGTGGTCAGTCAATCGAAATTTTGGTCATGATAGGTACTACTTCATTCAGTTACAGAAATGAGTTTTATTTAGCTTACTGTAGAATGTTTTAAAAGTTAAACAAATAGTACATAGCTGGAATCAAAGTTTGTCTAATCAGATATATTATAAATGGTCTTTAAAAGCCTGAGAAAACTACAGAATAAGGCATTTAAAGATGTGTCATTAATAAAAGGCATTTTGAAAAATGTACTGAATGATGAAGCAAGGACATTTGCTCAACGATGTTCCTAGCAGCTTTACTCATAATGGCCACTATCTGGATGGAAATGACCTAGATGTCCCTCAAAAGAAGAATGGGTGAAGAAAATATGGTACATTTATAAAACAGAATGTTACTCATCTATTAAAAACCAGGGAATCTTGAAAATTGCATGAAAGTGGATGGAACTAGAAAGGAACATGTTGAGTCAGGGATCCCAGACCCATAAGTACAGACATGGTATACACTCAGTTATAAGTGCATATTAGCTGAACATACATGTCCTCTGTGAGACTCCACCCAGTGGAGTATCATGACAGATGCTTGTACTTGCCACTTGGCTTGGGTGAAGCTTTGAGAGTTGGATGGAAGAGTGGAGTGATGGAAGGATGTGGAGGTTCTGGAGCTCCATGTGGAGACCATTAAGCTTGGTGGATGTGGACTCAGGGGAAAGCTTGCACAGACTGATGCATCGCTCAAAGACAGAGCATGCAGAGAACATAGACCCCTGTTCTAACGTAGCCATTAGACAGCTCATTCTCCACATTTGACTGAGAGTGAGAAAGCCGACCATGGACTGCCTCTGTCATGATCTCTGGCACCCTGGATTGATCACTTCATCCCTTGGAAGAGCAGCCTTGATGGCCACAGAGAGGAAAGGGGATCGGTGTATCCTGATGAGACCTGATAGGCTCTGGTCAGATTGTAAGAGACAAGGGACCTCCTGTCAGAGGTCTAGGGGAGGGGAATAGAGAAGAAGCTGCAGGGAATGAGAGTGTGAACAGAGGGATACAAGTCAGGAGATTGGGAAGTAATGTGAATAAATTATAATAAATAAAATAGTAGCTCTCAGCTTGTTTAAAGGTATCATTGGATGGTCATGCAACAAGAAATGTTAAACAGTCCTACTTTATGTCAATATTTTGTACAACAGCCACAAGAAAAAAAATTCACAAAGTATTTCATCAATCTATTAATTATCATTATATGGATTCTATCTTGCTGGCTGAATCATAGCAGATACCTTAGTATAAATGTTTGAGATCAAATTCCAAAAGATCTCTGCCACACCCTGAAGCAGAAGGATATGACGTAATTGATAACCTACTAATAGTAAATGTCCTGGAAGCTTCGCAGTTTCATAAGAGACACCATGTTAACAGCAACAGTTTAAAAAGATTTTCCTATCACTTGGAAACAAAACAAGGAAGTCATAAGGAAACATTCTGCTTGGCCTTTATATAACCAAACTCCATTGCATTCATGACATAACCCAAAAGGTACACAAATAATTGAAGCTTGTCAAGTGGATGTGTTTCCTTACTGAGGATTACAGATTGTTTGAAAAAAACAAAAAAGGAGATTCTGTTATTTACCTAGTATAAGATAGGTCTACAGAAAATTTACCACATAAGGTACAAAGAAAGAGAGACCGATGACAAACATTTAATGATTTTCAAAAACTGTGGGGAGATAGTAATTGGCCTCAGCCCATGGGTGTGCTAATGACTCAAGAGCTAAAGGATTTATTTCAAACTTCACAAGGTGATAAGTATTTAAGTAGTCCAAGAAAATTATCAGCTGAGGTTGAGAGAAAAATTAGTTCTGGTAGAAAAAATATGTAAGATGCACATCTGGATCATTTGGACTGCATATTAGATACTTTTCCTTCTACTCACTCTGCCACAGGAATTCTTATGCGGGGAGAAGATAATATCTTAGGATGGATATATTAGTGCTCAGAGTACAAAAAGAAAATTAAAGACTTATGTAGAAAAGTTTTCTGAACTGATTCTGAAAGGAAAACATGAGACATCAGTTAGCAGGAATAGACCCAGCCTAAATTGTACTACTTTCTCCTGATGCTGAAATTGCTTCATTGTGGGCAGAAAATGAGCATTAGCCAAGAGCTTGCAGTGATTTGGGGGGTGAGAAATTAAAAATAAATACCCCTAAAAGTAACTGATCAATTTCAGAAAAGAACTAACTGGATTATCTGTCACATAATAAAAACGGACATTCGTTTCTGGAGCATCTGCATTCTAAACTGGTGCAAATAAATCAAAAAAGGCAGATTATAAGTCGGAAAAATAAGTATACTGGCTCAGAGCCCTTATGCTTCAGTTAAAAGTCAGAGCATATGCAAAACATAGTATTCTTACATGTTGCAGCATCTCTTAATATATTTTCTGACTCAATGTGTAAAATGGTTGTTTTGCATATATAAACCACTGGTCTAATCCTGGATATTTCAGAGTTAACTTTGGTATTTATGCAGCTACTGCAAGTAATAAGAAATAGAATTCATCCCTTGTTAACACATACTGAATTCCATATATCTTTTCCACACCCTAGAGCAGAGGATAATGATGAAATTGACAAACTACTAATAGTCAATGTACTGGAAGACACCATGTTAACAGCAACAGTTTAAACACAGTTTTCTATCACTTGGAAACAAAATAAGGAAGTAATAAGGAAATGTTCTATTTGCTCTTTGTATAACCAAACTCCATTACCTTCATGGTTGAACCCAAAAGGTACACAAAAATGAGACTTGTCAGGTGGATGTGTTTCATTTGGCAGTGTTTGGAAATTTAAACTATGTGCAATATATTACAGATACATACTCGGGATTTCAATAGGTAGCTCTTTAAGTTCTGAAAAGGCTGAATGTATGATGCACCATTTATTAAGGGTTACGGATACTATTAGGATACCTTACAAATTATGGCTGATAATGGTCCAGCATATGTCTCTAGTAAAATGAAACAGCTTTTTGCATATTGCGATAAGAAGCATATTATAGGTGTACCATATAATTCTACAAGACAAACAGCAATAGAATGGTCTAATTATACTTTAAAAGTGATGGTAAAAGACAGAAATGAATAATGAAGATGGACAATGATAGATTACATAATATTTTATTAACTACAGTGTTTTAAAATGCTAATGATCAAAAATCAAGAGGTGCTGAGAGACATTGAATTATTGAATAAACAATGCCAAACTAAAGCAACCTATTTATTTTAAGGATGTCTTAATTTCAGAAGGGAAGGCCGGAAGTGTGTTGCATTGAAAGAGCAGTGTTGACTTTGTTTCCACAGGAGAAGAAAATCAATGGATATTTCAAAGTTAATAAAAAGTGGATTTCACAAGAGATCTCCTGAAGATCTAGGCTCCAAACATAGACAAATAAGTCAAAAAGAAGAGTAAAACTGGGAACATGAGTGCCAATCCCTCTTCATGAGAAGAGCTCTGAAACTGTCAGAGACATGAGAAATTATCTCTGCATAGTTAATAAATTGTATTAGATGAAAAAGTCTTTGTGACTTAATTTTACATAGTACCATTGCATATTGCATTGTATGATAATGTATACTCTAGTTTGCCTTAGATGCCAAACTGACTTGTAAAAAAAAGACTTTTTAACTTGAACTTATAACATGTAATCACATTTAGTAGCTGAATTGTGTACACTCAACATTCCATATGTGTGTTAATTGAAAATGTATATAACTTTTTAAAGCTTATATGTTTATGGAGCAAATTGACCAGACATCAAAATGGCAAGACAATATTCTAGATGATCCAACCTTACATACTCCCTCAATAGCTGTTTCCTTAAAATATCTACATCCAGAAGAACTTAAATGGCTAGCTAACATGGTCCAGCCTCAAAGACTATTGCATCTAGGACTTCAGTTAAGCACTGTACTTTCTAATCTCAAAGAGCCTGAACATCAATTGGTATGCTATCTGTCCCAGGGCTTGGCCATTTTCTCAGTTTTCTAAATCCTACCCCAAATAAAACATCACCTCCAGACAGCAGGACGCAATTTTAAGTGAATGTCATGCCATCCCCAAGAGATAACGTGAGTGAGATTTGGTCTTTTGGTGGATGATGGACGTTTGTCTTCATTTAAGGGGGGATTGGTCATAAATTGTTAAAGGCCACTATTGTGGAGGAAACAAATTAAAAGAGATTGTACTCAGGAATTCTTTTTCTCTTTCTTGTTCTTTCCTCTCTTCTTCTTCCATTCTTATTTAATATTAGGGGAAATGGGAGAAGGAGTAAAAGGAAAAAGGGAACAAAGGAACAGTAAAATAAAGGGGTCCCATATGGAACCTACTTTTCGACTAGAAAGCAACACAACTCAAATATTTTATGTCAGCAAAAATGTTGTATATTGATACAAATTTAATATTGTATTTTGCTATAATATATGTGTGTGTGTTTCAACTTTAGTTTAAATATTGTACCTAAGAAATTCATTTTAACATGTAATATAGAGTTCCAATCCTTGAAACCTATTATTATTGCAAACTATTATTATTATTATTATTATTATTATTATTATTATTATTATTATTATTATTATTATTACCCTAGCATATACATGTGATCCAAAAGGTCTGTATTTGAATGTTGTAAACATAATTACATAAAGTTATCCAGCCATAGGTAAAGAGGTGGAGCAAGCAGGATGAATAAAGAGATGTGCAGAAATTAAGAGAGAGGGACATTCAGTTTGAGGATTTTTTATATGACATGAAGAAGAGGAGCTTCCTTTTGGGGTGTCATCTGTGGAGGGTCGCAAGTTGGGTGCTTTCTCTATCTCTCAGAACTATAAAGCTTTCACCCCAGCATCTAGGGGTCTTTATTAGTAAAATTGACCAATTGATATGTTTATTAAAACCAACATTTGGTGACAAACCTGGGGCCAAACCATGAGGATAGAGAAATCATGCCAGCTTTGAACAAACTGAGAAGTTATCAGATTTGGTAAGTCACCTGGGAAGTCCTCAAGGAGAGAGATAAGGATGGGAAATATAATACAAAGCACTAGGGCCCTGTATTACATTAGGTGGCTTGAAAATACAAACAGAAAATGAAAAGATAAATGACAACTAAAGTTGACATAATACTGATTATAATTACTATCATTATGGTGATTCATATTTTATCTCTAATAGGCATAGTGGCATTTTGCCCCAAACATGGAAAGTGGATTGGTAAAATACAAGCGTTAGATCATAAGAGGGGAAAAACCCTACCTAACTATCCTATGGGTAGAGGAACAACTCCAAAAAAATTCAAAAGTCATTGGTTGAAAGCCAAGAGACAAAAATATTTTATTTGCATAGGGTGGGAATCCCCAGGTACTTGTTAAACAGGTTTTTATCAAGAAAGGGATGGTCTTAGAAAAGCTCTACTGGCTATGGGATGCTCCTTTGAGTTTCTATGGTTCAGGTAGAGGAGATGTCACTGTTTTTTTCCTTGTGGTCTTGTTTAAGCAGATAGAAAGTGAACACTTCCCTACCTTGATGGGTAGTAAATGGAGGGGGGCCAAAACAGGGTGTTTCTGTGTAGCCTTAGCTGTCCAGGACTCACTTTGTAGATCAGGCTGGCTTCGACCTCACAGACACCCACATGCCTCTGCCTTCCAAGTGCTAGGATTACAGGCATGGGCCTCCACCATCCGGCTAGGTAGTAAATGTTTAAAAACCATTTGTTCTTTATCAAACTGGCAATTATGGGTGAGGTACCATGCACTGCCAGGAGTCAGTGTCTCATAAAGTGTGGGCATTTCTACATTTGCTTCTCTCTCTCTCTCTCTCTCTCTCTCCTCCTCCTCGCTCTCTCTCTGTCTCTCTCTGCTCCTCTCTCTTCTCTCTCTCTCTCCTCCTCTCCTCTCTCTCTCTTCTCTCTCTCCTCTCTCTCTTCTCCTCTCTCCCTATCTCTATCTCTCTCTCTTCTCTCCCTCTCTCTCTCTCTCCCCCCTCTCTCAATTTACCCTATGACCAATATTCAAAATACAATCACTACCATGTAAAAAAACAATCATAATTTGGAGCTTCCTTGGAGAGGAATGGAAGTATGGGAGAAACACAAATTGTGATAGATGGTCTATCACAAAACACTGGTACTGTAAAGAAGAGAATCACTGAGAAGAAATTCAAGGAAAAGAAAGAATGGTAAACATAGGAAACCAAAGAAATTATTCTATTATTTTGAAACCAAAGAGTTATTCTATTATTTCACTTAGTATCAGAGAGACAAAAATAATGGAAGACAGGCAGTAATATTGATGGTAATATTCACTATCATGGAGACAATAACATTTGGTGATATAGCCTGTAAAATAGTAGTCATAGAGGAAGGTTAAATTGACAAGAAACACAAAGGAAAAGTGTTGACAGACATATTCAAGAGGGATAGTACCTGCCTCTTGTACCAGTTCAAATAAATAATCTTTTAGAGTTGCTTTTCTAACTGAAATGCCTGTTATTATATTTTTAGATGTGTTGTGTACTGACAAACTTTGATAGGTAGAAAAGTTTACTCAGGGCAAGGAAGACATCTCTATGAGCTATAACAAATAGAACAAGTTGCAATTGCCACTGAGTAGCACTGAGACAAGAAAGTAGCATATTCCTGAAGCATCTCCAGAACCACTGAGACAAGGTGCAGCAAACAGATGAAGCCAATTGATGCCTACTTTTTCTTTTTCTTTTTTTCTCTTTTATAATGTAACTTTTTATTTCTTTTCCCAAATGAAAATCTGGCACAATAGCAAGAAATTCGATAGGTCCTATTGTAATACACAAGGTACAAGTATAATAACTCAGATATTAAAGATCAATATTTCCTAAAATTAAAACAGCTACCCCTTATGAGATTATAGCTGTAAAATCAAGTTTGCCAACAGAAAACTAAAATTGAAAGAAAAAAATCAGGTCCAGTATTGCAAGAATCAAATAAAACACTGTACAGAGTATAAATAGCTGCAGACACAAGATGAGTAGTCAATTTCGTTTTTAAAAAGATCTTAGGGGCAGGAGAGATGGCTTAGCAGTTAAGGCCACTTACTGCTGCTCTTTCAGAGGGCCTGGGTTCAAATCTCAGCACCCACATGACAGCTCACAACTGTCTGTAGCTCAAAATCTGACACTCTCACATAGACATACGTGAAGATGCCTACTTTTTCTTATGTTTATATAGTTCATATGTAGAAAAAAACATGAGTTAAATTGTTTTCTCATACATGCTTTTCTTATTTTTCTATTGGTGGTAAGAGACATAATAACCAAAACCATGTAAAAAAGAAAGAGTTTAATGTGTGCCTGCCTATAGTCTCAGAGGATTAGGATGAGACTCAGGCTCATGTATTTATAAACCAAGTATTAGGAGGTAGGACATTGTTAAAGGATGTGTACCAATGAAGGTGGGCCTTAAGAATTCAAAAGCCAGCGCCATTCACAGTATAATTCTTTCTCTATCCTGCTTGTATTTCAGATGTAATCTCTCACCTACTGCTCCACCACTGTGCCTACCTTCCTCTTGCCATGCCTCCAGTCATAATCGTCATGTATTCTACTTTACTTAAATTACAATCCTCAAATAACCTTTTCTTCTATAAGTTGCCACAGTCATGGTGTCTTATCATAACAATAAAACAGTAATTATAAATTTAATGATTGTGAAGATGCTTAAATGTACCAAGTTCCAAGTCTTCTTCAGTATTTAGAACACTGTTAGCCATTCTTTTCCACTTTTGTCTCAGATATAAAATCCTTGGGACTATCAAATGAAACATTTTGAATTATATTAATTTATCAGATCACTAGGTTCTACCAACTCAGAATTTAAGAGAGTCATCAGATGGCATCTGAGGCTGACAACCAATCCAAATGATATTTCCACCAGTGCATTTGGTAAGTGCCTCAACGTATGATGTACTTTGTTTTGTTTCTATAAATACTACGTGGAAATGATATCTCATTGGAATATGATTTGGGAGGAAACTGGACTCTGTGTTCCTGGGCCACGGTTATTTCTAGTTTGGCTCTAGAATAAGCCATCCTTTTTATTCCTTTGAGGAATAAAATATTCTCTTTCTTTCATGGACACATCTGAGAGTAATTTGTTATGGAAAAAACTTATTCACATTTGACTTCTGAGTACCTCTCTTTTTCTTAATCTTCATGCTTGAAATTTATATCAGTGTGACTTTTAATAAACCTCAACTCTACTTCATACTGCCTTATCTTAAATGTATTTCCCATGTCAAAGTCAAAAACCCAGCTTTTACTAAGTGGGGAACACTAAATATTTTTAGAAACTCCTAAGGCTTCAGTCAGCAATCTGAAGCTGTGCATCTACCATTTCAGTCACTTAGAGTAATACCATATTTAGTCAATTGTGCACAATTGAAATATGTCAATTAATTTCCACAACAGTGCAGTTCACCACCTTATTAATATTGTGTGATATACTCTGAAATAAATGCTACACTCTGTCACTTTATCAAAACACACCTTAGCAAACTAAAGCACATAGTGCCTACTCTCAGATCTCAATTAAATGAGAGCCAATAACAAAGGATATCTGAAAAATCTTAAAATGTTTAATACATTCCTGATTTGAGAAACAAGATTTCCAATAGATTAATGTCCAATTCTTCATATTCTCTTGCTTCTCATAACTAAATCCCTGATAACAGTAAAACATGCATATCTATCAGCAGAAAATAAAAGAAATGCCAAAAGAAAATATATGTTTTTAAATTTCTATTATGTTTGAGTGTATGTGTGAATAGTATATGAGAGAGGAGAGTGTGCATCCTGCTGAAGCACAGGCCAGGGAAACTTCTGTTCACAACTTTAAAAATGCTGGGACTCTAGGAATGAATCTATTTGTAACACTATTAAGAAGTTTCTTCTGTTAGTAATGACTGACTAAAGGATTGTGTCTGACTCCTGGCAAGGCAAGCCTGCTAAGGACCAGTAAACTGTAAAGAAAAACGGGGAACTAGGGAAAAGGGGTTGCTAAGCCACAGCTTCTGCACTATTTCTTACAAAAGAGTATCTTAAGTCTCTGTCTCTGTCTCTGTCTATCTCTATTTCTATGTCTTTCCTCTCTTGCCTAACAGGCATAACTGTAGTCCACTCATGAGATAAAGCACAATCAGCCAGCAGGTTATGAGACATGTTCAGTATGATAAGGGTTGAAAGTACTTTAACATGTTGTGATAACATATGTGAGGGCATTATTTTGCCATGCTATTCTTCTTCAACTCTAACCCTAACTGAGTATTTTTTTATTCTTTGAAATATATTTTTACTCAAGAAATTCAAGAAAGCTTGGACTCTACAAAATAAGATTATAGAAGTCTTTGGGTGGAAATGAACTACCTTGAAAATTATAACATGATTAAATCATTCAATATATTATTATGGAGGTCTAAGCAATTGAAGGTTAAAATAAAACATGAGGATGATTTTATGAACAATACTTACACAACAAACTTTAGAAACAATTCAAAAATATAAAAAGGCAAAAGAGGGAATTATCTTTGATTAAATATGTTTCACATGAAAAAAGTAAAGTGACAGTCATGTATCAGAAATTGATAAATAATTTCTTGGCAGAAGGGAATGGAACAAATGATATGCAGTAAAACAACCAGTATAGAAGAACAGAATAATACCTAACAGGGTAAAGCTTTTTGAAGGAAATGCATACTGAGCCACTTGAAGGGCCTGAATGACTAAAGTTTTCATTTCCAGTGGGAGTTGATTATAGGTTACTATTGGCCTATTCAGAGAGAAGACGAGGTTGGATTCAGGGGTGTCTCTCTTTTCCTTTGTCTTTCTTTTGTAGATATAGAGATACAGGTTGAAAAGAAAGAATGGGAATATATAAATATATAGGGATGATATGACAAAAAGTAGATTATTGAATCTAGTCTTCAACTTAAGGCCTTTATTCTTACTCCCAAATAAGGTTATTTTTAATTCACTGGTTTAGAAGTTTGTATATTGATGCAATATAAGTTAAGCTTTGATACATCAATATAGAAGTCAAATGTAAAACTATTTTTCACACATTATATATATTTCTACACTAATATGAGTTATTGTATCCTCACAACTCAATTATAATACAAGTTTTACTTCCAATACTTTGAAAGTGGTACTGCAGGCTGTTTAAGATAATTAACATAACTTGTACAACCACTTTGGAAATCAATCTGGCACTTTCTAGAAAATAGGGAATAGAACTACCTCAAGATCCAGCTATTCCATATCTTGTAATATACCCAAAAGATGCTCCACCACACAATGAGGACATTTGCTCAACCATGTTCATAGCAACCTTATTCATAATAGCCGGAACCTGGAAAGAACCTAAATGTCCCTCAGTTGAAGAGTAGATAAAGAAACTGTGGTACATTTACACTATGGAATACTACTCAGCTACTAAAAACAAGAAAATGCTCAAAATTTGTGGACAAATACATGGAACTAGAAATGATTGTTTTGAGTGAGTTAAGCCAGACTTCAAAAGAATCACATGGTGTATACTTACTCATAATTCAACACTAACCCAACAGGGATGTCCAATGAAAGCCTTCACTTACCAGGAGATTGGGACAGGTGTAGGGACCTCCTATTAGGACGCTAGGTGAGAGAAGTATGGGAGAATAGGGAAATAGAAGGGTCAAGAATCCTTGGGTCTTGTAGAATCCTACAAGAAGAACATCATGATGGTCAGATCTGGACCTGTGGGGGTCAGCTCAAGCTACTGCACCAACCAAAGACAATACATGCAGCAAATATTGAACCCCTACTCAGATATAGTCAAGAGACAGAACGTTATCCATAGTTGTGTGGAGAGTGGGAACTGACTCTGACATGAACCCTGGTGCCCCATATTTGACCACGTCCCCTTGGTGAGGAGGCCTGGTGGCACTCAGAGAAAGAATAGGAAGGCTACCAGGATGAGACTTGTGACCCATACGGTGGGGAAAGAGGTTCCCCATTTGTCGCAGACCTTGGGGAGGGGAAAAGGATGAAAGAGGGAGGAATTAATGGGAAGATAAAAGTGAGAGGGTAACAATTGAGATGTAATCTGAATAAATTAACAAAATTTTAAAAATGAAAAAAAAAAAAAAGAAGTGTTAACTCTTGACAACACCCAGCCTACCTCAAAGAAGTTTATGAGCATCAAAGAATCTCCTTGTGGAGATAGTTTTAAATGCAACAAACTAACCAATGGGCAAGATATTCTTGTTTCTGACACAGACAGAATTCTGCCTAAAAATGGGCAAGCTTCAAAGCAGGTAAAGTTCACAGCCAGACTCTGCCAAGACAGGAAAAGCAAGCCCTCAATAGCTCCTGCCTCACAAATGTGTCCTTCAGATATACTGGTCCAGAAGGCTGAAGATGATGCTCCAACATTATAGAATTTGGGGTGACCATTCAGGAGGCAAAATGCCTCTGTCATTTTTTTCATTTTGGAGCTGTTAACCTACACTTCCAGTTCACTCAGGTAATTAATTTTATTCCTTCTCAGGTCTCTGATGGGGTTGAAGAACAGATAGTTTTGTTTTACAATTAAGCTTAGTTGTTTAGGAGGTAAGATGTATTTAGGTGTAGATAGATGTTTTCAATTTATAATGATGAGATATGATAGATATTGACTTACATTCACAATTTTAGACTCACCAAGATGGGAAAGATGTTTTCTTCAAGGCTGCCAAATACAAATGGCCGAAACATTATGAATGTAACATTTATGATTCCTGATTATTTCATGGTTCTTCTTGCTGTATGTAGTTTATTGTATCTATGTCTTATAATATAAATGTATATGTTAAAAAAGAAAAATAAAAAGAAAATATTTTAATATCTCAAAAAACAAAAATGTAAATTAAGGAAGAATTAATGCTAGAAAAAAATTTAAATTTGGAAACAAGTAACTTTTTACATACGGTAATATAAAGCTGTAGACTCAATTTTCTTAACCAAAATATTTTATTAACAACTTAGTGACTGAGCCTACATCAACTATAACCCGATTAACCAAAACAGTAGGAAATGAGAATTAATGGACATAATAACAAAACCTTAAGGATATCAGTTCTGAGGAACGATTCTCTGGTCGGGAGCCACAGGATTTCTTCTACTGGAACCTGGGGTAACCAGACCCCAGAGCCTCAGCAGGAGCCAAAGTTCTGAAGCCTTCCCTTGAGCCATTTTCCCTAGGATCATCTTGAAGGGCAGCAATGAACAGCCAAATCTATCTCAAGTCTCCAATCCGCTCCCATCAGTTCTGGGCTCATTTATATACTTCTCCCAGAGTCTGTTCACGGGATCTTTTCAGATGGCAGCAATTAAGCTCCTGCAGAGGTAGCTCCTCTTCTAGTGAATTAACATCACCTGTTCTCTCAGGAAACCATTCTCATCCCACACTTGGGATCCTAAAGAATAGGTTTCTCTCCTTAATAAAGCAGCCAAAAAAGTTAACCAGAAGTGAAAGCCTTCTTTAAATGATTTTTGGTCTGATATTTTGGTCTCTGAATCCATTTTAAACTGGCCTGAAACTTCGTGCCCTGCATAGGTGTAACAATCTGTTGCCCATTTTATTTATTCACTGAAAATTTATTTATCTACTAAACAACTCTTGTGGCAATAGCTATTAAATGAACATTTAGAGGGATGTAAGATCAGCTTTACCTGGTGTCTAGACTCAGGTCATTACTAGTCTTGAGAGAGGGAGAAAACCACTTAGGGTTGGAGGATGAGAAGCCTCATTGCTCTTGAAGTTCCCCTCTCCCTGTCTGGGGGAAGCTAACACAAAAATAGAATTTATATGATTTGTTTTGACATTATCCTAAATATAAACTTTATCTATCACTACTACTATTTGTTTTTATTAATTTAAGGTTTTCTTATGCTATGTTTGATATCTAACTGTAATATTAATATTTTTGGATAATGCTTTGTGTAGAGAAAATCATGTGGAGAACCTCCTAATTAAATTGTTAATATCTTTCAGCTTTTAATGAGATTTGGGGCATCTGAAAAACAAGGCTGGTATATGTTAGGCAAGTCCATCCACTGAGGGATTTCTCAATTTCCGTTGTTATTTTCTGAATTCCTCCACCTTTAGACTTTCAGAGGATACATGCACAACCAGCATGAATCTGAGTTTTTGCTCTGTGGCCACATGTTCATATCATGCTTCATAAGAATAAATCTATTTACATATCATCAGTGCTTCCTTGAGGAGTATGAGACATTGCAGAAAATCAGAAAATATACTGAAAAGATTATGTGAACTTCTTAACACAATTATTCCATCACACACAATAGCGTTACCTGATAGGAAGAATACTGGAATACAGATAACCAAGCTCACTGCATAATTGTTTATTTTACCATCCAGATGAATTCCTTTTAATGTTTAAAGATTAATGATACCCAAGTCGTTGACTATGCAATATACATGGCATGTTTTTGTGCTAAATAACAGATTGTGAAAAGACCAGCAGATAAAACAACCATTGGTTTGGGGGTTTGGTTTGTTTTTATTTTCAGTAATTCCAAAGGTTGTACCTGAAATGAGAAACACTGACTTAGAGATCCATGGAAAACGTGCTAACCTAGCATATGGTCAAATGTTCCCAAAGACAAGCTGTTTACATAGAGTCTAAATGCCAAGCAATTCTAAATCTTGGGATACCAAAACTACTACTAGACTTTTAAAACTACTACTGGACTTTTAACTAATACATTAGAGTAGACATGCACCCATATATTAACCTAGTTTCTATTGCAACCTAACAATAGTGTGGTCCAGACGTCACCGACTGGATTTATAATGAATGTAATTTGTACACATTAAATTATGTTCATTGAGTGGCTCATGTACAAGAGAAAACTTCTCCTTTTGCGCACAGGGAAGCTTTAGATGAGAAACTTTCTGAGCAAGTCAAATGCCGTGGTATGCCTCTGTATGGCTAGCATGAGGAAATGAAGGCAGAAAGAAAAGCATGTGAGGGCAACCTTGACACATAATAAGTTCTATGCCATCCTCAGTTACATTGAAAGTCATTATTACAGAATAAAAATTCACGCACACACACACACACACACACACACACACACACTGGAAATTACAAAAACAATTTTTAGTAGTCTTTACTATGCAAGAATGAACAAAATGTCTATTTCCTCAAATGAAATTTTTCAAAAGTTGTCTATCATCTATCTATCTATCTATCTATCTATCATACATCTATCTATCCAAATATCTGTGTATCAATTATATAAATAATACATTTCAATAATGTATTACTGCCATCTATTAATTTGTATGTATGTGTGTGAATATATACAAATTAATGGTTTTTGACACTTTTCACCACAATGTAGGAGAAAACTCCATGACTATAAACCCTGAGTTATTAATTTTACTTTTTGGTTACCTGTTTGTGATTTGAATGATCATGGGTGAGTAGGTCATTGAACACATTCACCCAGAACTTCTCATGATTTTTCTAGAGTGTTCTAAACTACAAAATTAAACATTTTTTCTTTTTCTTTAGAAGGTCATCCTCCCATCACACGCAAGAAGAAATTTGGTTTGATAAGTCTGAATACATTGAACTCATTACCGCTATAGTTTTACAAGTCAAGGTTTTCTTTTTCATATTCCTACATTTTTCATCTATCAACCCTTCTAAAATCTGATCATGATCGAGGAGATTCCAAGTTGGTGCCGACCATTAAGCCACGTACCTGATCTATTCCGAGGAGAGCAGAGACATAAATGGAGCAACAAATTGCTGGACTTTGAGAACTGTAGGTGAGTGGGGCCCCAAAGGCCGCAGACCAAACAGGGGGCCTACCCCCCTAGGTCAAGCAACATCCCGGGGTGCTAAACCCACTCCCCAAACTCTGAAACGGAATCCACATGCAAACTGCAGCCTGTATATAAAGCACAGACTCGCTGTTTGGACAGGGGATTTTCCAGAGTCCCCAGCCAGAGGAGTCTCAGTGAAGAGGGTGAATCTGCCCTGGGATTCCTCCTTTCACACTACCCCAAACTGCGGAGGTCACCTGCCTAGGCCGAGTGGAAACACAGGCGGGGGGACCCAACAGAGACAGCTAAAGTGGGACTGCAGCTCACTGGCCATCCGGATCAGGTCCCATATTTGATCGCATGAAAATCCCTGGTCCGAGACCCACCACAGTGGCTCAAGCCTGTCTTCCTGGGCCCCCTGCCAACTTCTCTCTTTCCAGTGGCAGCTTTCGAGATTCTCGAGACATCCGAAGAACATCCAGGCGTTCGCCCAAAGCCCGCTGCCTGACAACGAACAACAAGAGATGACTTCCTAGTCATCTCTGTCATTTTAATTAACATACAGATTCATCTAGGTTACATTTTTCCCTTCTCAGATCTCTGATTATATTGATGGCTGAGCTAATGGTAGCTTAATAGCTAGAAGACAATTAGATAAACGTTTAAAGTTTGATACATGCAAGATAAAAAACCTGATCCAAGAAGATGTTTTAAGGTTGTATATTAAAAAAAAAAGGTTCAAGTTGATAAATGCAAATGTTTAAAGGTCTGAAAAATGTTTAATATTTGAGGGTCTAAAAGAGTGTTCAAATGTTGGTAAGTGCAAGTTACAGATTTAAAATAAGATCAATGGTTATAATCAACTGGTAAAGTACTGGCTGCTTATAAATCAGTCCCAAGATCAAGAGTTTAATTTTCTTTCATTGTGTTCTGAATATAAATTTAAGGGTGCTTCTCGTCATGCTAAAAATGAGTCTGTCCAATCTGTATATCAAGTCTTCTGGACTAAAAAATTGTTCATGCTTGTACTAGGTCTCAAAAATATGAGTCTGCTGCTACTGTCATTTACAATTATAAGGGGCAACAGTATGAATACCAGCTATTTCAGACTAGCCCCAATGACCCCCTTCCTAAAGACAGCCCCTGGATCCAGCAATTTCCCCAACCTTGGGCAGAGACCAGAGGGCTAGGACGGGCCCATACGCAGCCTCCTACTCTCAAACCCACGGCTGTACCGGTCTCTGTAAAACAATATCCTATGAGCCAAGAGGCCCGGATCAATTCCTACAATTAGGGGTCCTAAGATCTTGCCACTCTCCCTGGAATACTCCTCTCTTGCCTGTCAAAAAACCAGGAACACAGGACTATAAACCAGTACAGGACCTCTGAAAAGTAAGCAAAAGGGTGATAGACATCCATCCCACGGTGCCTAACCCTTATAATCTTCTAAGTACCTTGAGGCCAGATTTTACCTGGTATACTGTCATAGATTTAAAGGACAATTTCTTTTGCTTGCCTTTGGCCCCTCAGAGCCAACCATACATTGCCTTTAATTAAAAAGACCCCGAACTGGGACTCTCGGGGCAAGTTACCTGGACACGCCTTCCCCAAGGTTTTAAAAACTCGCCTGCTCTTTTTGATAGAACACTCCACCAGGATTTGACTGATTTCCATGTCATGCATCCAGAAATAACTCTCTTACAATATGTAAATAACCTGTTGCTGGCCGCCCCCACCCAGGAGGCCTATATTAGAGCTACTCAACACCTACTCCAGGAACTGGGTAACAAGGGCTATCAGGCCTCAGCTAAAAAGACACAAGACACAACTCTGTGGTCAAGAGCGACTCTCAACCCAGCTACCTTGTTGCCAGCCCCAGATCAGACACAAGAGACTCCGCATGACTGTCACCAGGTGATGACAGAGACACATGGTACACGAGAAGACCTACAAGAGGCTGATCATACTTGGTATACTGATGACAGCAGCTTCCTGGATCCCGGTACCAGAAGGCCTGGGGTGGCTGTGATAAATGGACAGAAAGTCATCTGGGCACAGGCTCTTCCTCAGGGGACCTCGGCCCAAAGGGCAGAACTTGTCGCCCTAACCAAGACATTAAAACTTTCCACAGACAAGAGAGCTAATATGTTAATATTTACACCGATAGCTGATATACATTTGCTACTGCTCATATCCATGAAAGTATTTATAAACAATGAAGACTTCTGACCTCGGAGGACAAGAAGATTAAAAATAAGCCTGAAATTAAAACTATCCTCAAAGCCCTATTTCTGCCAGAACAAATAGCCAAGTCGGGACTCCTGGTATTGTCTATTGGGTCTAGAGACCCCCTACCCCAGCCTGAGGCTTATAACTACTCTTCTGAGGACCAAGCCTAGGTCATCCTAAATAACATCTTTCCTCGGTTTGGACTTCCCAAGGTAATCAGGTCAGATAACGGGCCAGCCTTGATCTCCCAGGTAAGTCAGGGACTGGCCAAGACCTTGGAGATTAATTAAAATTTGCATTGTGCTTACAGACCCCAAAGTTCAGGACAGTTAAAAAAAAATAAATCGGACTCTAAAAGAGACCTTGACTAAATTGACCATTGAGACTGGCTTAAAAGATTAGAGACGCCTGCTACCCTTTGCTCTATTCAAAGCCAGAAATACTCCCTCACACTTTAACCTGGCCCCCTATAAAATCTTGTATGGGGGACCACCCCCTTTCTCTACTATGCTTAATCATTATCAACCTTCTGCTTCCAAAACTGACTTACACGCCCGCCTTAAAAGACTCCAGGCGGTTCAGGCCCAAGTTTAGGGGCCCACTGGCTAAACTTTACAAGCCTGGCCACTCTCAGACAGCGAGACATCCCTTCCACATTGGTGACTCTGTCTACATCCGCCGACACCGATCTCAAGGACTCAAACCTCGCTGGAATGGGCCTTACACTGTCCTGCTCACCACACCCACCACTCTCAAGGTTGACAGAATAGCCACCTGGGTTCACCCCTCTCACACCAAAGCTGCCCCAGGGACTCTTGACTCTGCTCTATAGATACCAGGATGACAGCTCCATCGCTCCCAAGTTCCACTCAAGATAAGACTTACAGAATTACAGGATTGATTATAAGTATTCTGCTTCCCATCCTCATACCCTGTTTTGGCTATAACTCAGGCCCTGATCCTAACTCAACAGTGCCAAGCCCTCCGAAATGGGGACATGCCTTAAGATTAAGGCCAGTTAAAAACCTCGAGGGGGGAATTGTAAGGCTCTCTCTCCCAGCCAGCCTGGGAAGGTGACCCAGGCAAGCTTGGGAAAATGACCCAAAAAGAATTGAAGGCCAGCTCAGCTTCAGTTTCTGAGATCAAAGTGGCCAACCGAGATAAACAATTTCAACTAAGATAAACAATTTTCAAAAAGGTACCATCTGAAACTTCTGGAAACTCCCCAACACCCCTCCCTGCCAAGAATAGCCCCCAAGACCAACAACCCTGGCAATAGCCAATAACATTTAGACAAGCACCCCTAGTGACCACCAGGGCCAAACCTAACATAGGGCCCGTAGCCCCTCCTAAACTTTGCAGTTTTAACCTTTAAAAAGTCTGTGACAGTGACTCGGGGTGTGCCTCCTCCCTCACTCCCGAATGAGTGCTGAGGCCCCCTGATGTGCATCAGTGATAAACCTTGTGCTTTTACATCAACACTGTGGTCCTCAAGTGGTCTCTCGCGATGACCCCCTACTACCAGAGTAAACTCTAGGGTCCAACACCGCCACATAATAATAACAACACAAAATATACAGAACAAGGAAAAAATATTGAAAGTGGCAAGAGAAAAAGGCCGAGTAACATACAAAGGCAAACCTATCAAAATTACTCCTGACTTCTCAGCAGAGACCATGAAAGCCAGAAGGGCCTGGACAGAGGTGCTGCAAACCCTAAGAGAACACAGTTACCAGGCAAGACTACTATATCCAGCAAAATTATCAATAACCATTGACGGAGAAGACGAGATATTCCATGATAAAAACAAATTCAAACAGTACCTAGGCACAAATCCGGCTTTACAGAAGTTACTAGAAGGAAAACTCCACCCCAACTGGTCAAACTATAACCATAACTACATAGGAAATAGGTAACTATACCATTGCAAAATCACAACCTCACAAAATCTTGACTGTTACAAATACCAAAAATGAATTGACTTACCAATCACTGGTCATTAATATCTCTCAGCGTCAATGGTCTCAATTCTCCAATAAGAAGACACAGAGGAGATCCAGTGTGGACTGTGCTCGGAGGCTCCAGTGAACAATTCAAGGAATTGCACAGATTTCTGAGCCAGGAACACCGAGGTCTCCACACAACGGCAGTGGGAGAACTCCACGGATCAGAGGGACCAGGGTATGGAGGACCTGCGTGCCCCTGCACACGGGAGGAGCACGGATTTTTTCACATCGGAGTAGCAGTGGCAGAGGCAGCAGCAGCAGCGGCACCAGCAGCACCAGCAGCGGTGGCTGAGGTTTGCAGCTCAGAGCCTTCCGGTGAAGATGATTGGTGTGCTGGCCGATGGGAGTTGCTGCGGAAGAGGAGACTCTGGCAGGATTTGGGTCACGTGGTGCCTAGGGACCCAGACTGGACTCAGCAGACAGTTCGGCCCCAGAGTCCCGGGTACAGTTCAGTCTGCCCAGTGCCGTGGAGACGCTGACTCAACTCAGCAAGCAATTCTGCCCAAGGCACCACCTCAGCTCAGCAGCAGCGGCCCTGTGGTGATGCAGTCTGGGCGGAGCGTTTGGTTGCACCAGCGGCGCTGGCTCAGCGCAGCCGCAGTTCCCCCACCGTGACGCAGGCAGGGTGGAGCACTCATTTCCACCACCGGCGCTGGCTCAGCGCAACCGCAGTTCTCCTGCTGTGACGCACGTTGGGCGGAGCGATCAGTTTCACCCTCGACTCTAAGACTCAGGTTGGACACAGTGTGCAGTTTGAATCCAGAATTCCTGGCTGAGCTTGGCGGACAGTTCGGGCCCTGAGTCAATAACTGACCACAGCACACACTTTGGGCCAAAAGCCCCTAGCTGAACTTGGTGCGCACTCCCAGCCCAAAAATTCTCGCTGGACCTTGTGTGCGTTTTGGGCCCAGAATCCCTAGCTAAGCTCGGCAGATGCTTCAGGCCCTGAGAATCTAGCAGAGTTTGGCCTGTGGTTCGTTCCCAGTGTTCCTGGCTGGACTTGGCAGGGGACACAGAAGGCTGTGGATACCTTGGCCTGACCCAACGCTCATTTAGAGACCCAGAACAATTGCAGGACCCACAGCACAGGGGAGCTGAGGATCACTGGATGTGAGAGTCCAAAACGACAGGACTAACCTCCTAACATCCACACCAGTGAAGCATTACTGCTTGCAGCCTAGGGAAATCATGAGAAAACAAGTGAATCTATCATCAGACTCCCTCTATCCAACTCTGGAAGATACCCAAAAAAAACAAAGACGGCAAGATGTCTAAAGGACAGCGAAAAAGCATACACAAAAAACCCAAAACAACATGGCATCTCCACTTTCCAGCTATCCCAAAGAAAACAACCCAGAGAACTCAAATACAATGGAAACACAAGAAAATGGCCTCAAATCCTTAGTAATGAGGATGGTAATGGAGGAAACAAATAAAATTCATAATCAAATGCAGAAAGACGCAGACAAACAGGTGAGAGACATAAAAGAAGCACATAGAGTGGAACTGGAAAAATTGCAGGAAAATGCAAAAAACCAGATGAAATAAATAAATAAAAGGGTTCAAGCACTGAAGACCTATAATGAGGCAATGGAAGAAACTCAGGAGTATACAAACAATCATATGAAAGAAATCAAAAAATCAGATCAAGATCTGAAAATGAAAATGGATTCAATGATAAACACACAGACAGAAGAAAAACGAGAATGTGAGACCTCAGAGAAGAAGGCGAGCAACACAGAGGTGAGCTTTTCTAACAGAATCCAAGAGATGGAAGAACGAATCTCAGGTCTAGAAGATACAATCACAGATCTTGAATCAACCATTAAAGAAAATGCCAAATCTGGAAAACTCCTGACACAAAACATCCAAGAGATTAAGGACACCATGAAAAGAAGAAATCTGAGGATAATAGGCATTGAAGAAAGAGAAGATATCAGACTCCAAGGCCCAGAAACTATTCTCAACAAAATCATAGAAGAAAATTTCCCCAATCTAAAGAAAGAGATGCCTATAAACATACAAGAGGCCTACAGAACACCAAATAGAATTGACCAGAAAAGAAAAACTGCCCGTCACATAATAATCAAAACACAAAACATACAGAACAAAGAAAAAATATTAAAAGCGGCAATGGAAAAGGGCCAAATAACATTTAATGGCAAACTTATCAGAATTACACCCGACTTCTCAGCAGAGACCATAAAATCCAGAAGGGCCTGGACAGAGATCGTGCAAACCCTAAGAGACCACAGATGCCAGGCCAGACTACTTTACCCAGCAAAGCTATCAATAACCATTGATGGAGAAAACAATAATTCCATGACAAAAACAAATTCAAACAGTACCTAACCACAAATCCAGCTTTACAGAAGGTACTAGAAGGAAAACTCCATCCCAAAGGGTCAAGCTACAACCAGAACTACTCAGGAAATAGATAACTATCCCATGGCAAAAACAAAGCTACACAAACACTCGACTGGAAACAACATCAAAATTAAGACCCTTAACAGTCATTGGTCATTAATATCTCTCAACATCAATGGTCTCAATTCTCCAATAAAAAGACACAGACTAACTGAATGGGTGCATAAACAAGATCCAACATTCTTCTGCATTCAAGAAACACATCTCACCCATAATGATAGGCATCACCTCAGGGAAAAGGTTGGAAAAAAATATTCCAAGCAAATGGTCACAAGAAGCAAGCAGGTGTAGCCATTTTAGTATCGAACAAAATAGATTTTCAACCAAAATTAATCAAAAGAAATGAGGAAGGACACTTCATACTCATCAAAGGTGAAGTCAACCAAGATGACATCACAATTCTGAACATCTATGCTCCCAATACAAGGGCACCCACGTCTGTAAAAGATCTGCTAAAAAAGCTTAAACCACACATCGATCCCCAAACAATAATAGTGGGAGACTTCAACACCCTACTCATCACGGAAGGATAAGTCATTGAAACAGAAACTAAGCTGAGAAATAACATCATTAACCAATGCCATGGGTCAAATGGATCTAACAGATATCTATAGAACCTTTCACCCAAACAAGAAAGAATATACCTTCTTCTCTGCACCCCATGGAACCTTCTCCAAAATCGATCACATCGTAGGTCACAAAGCAAGCCTCAATAGATACAAGAGGATTGAAATAATACCTTGTATCCTATCAGATCACCATGCTCTTAGGCTGCAATTCAACAACAACAGAAATAACAAAAAGCCTACACGTACGTGGAAACGAAACAACTCTCTGCTAAATGACACCTGGGTCTGGGGAAGAAAGAAAGAAAAAAATCAAGGAGTTTCTGAAATTCAATGAAAATGAAGGAACAACATACGCAAATTTGTGGGATACATTGAAAGCAGTGCTAAGAGGAAAATTCATAGCACTAAGTGCCTTTAAAAAAGAAATTGGAAACATTGCACATAAGCATCTTAACGACACAACTGGAAGCCCTAGAAAAAAAAAGAAGCAGAAACACCCAAGAGGAGTAGACGTCTGGAAATAATCAAACCCAGGGCTGAAATTAACAAATTAGAAACTAAGAAAACAGTCCAAAGCATCAACAAAACCAAGAGCTGGTTCTTTGAGAAAATCAACAAGATAGACAGACCGTTAGCCAACCTAACTAAAAGGCAGAGAGACAGTATTGAAATCAACAAAAGCAGTAATGAAAAGGAAGACATAACAATAGAAACTGAAGAAATACAAAGAATCATAAGATCCTACTGTGAAGGCATACATGCCACAAAATTTGAAAATCTAAGGGAAATGGACGATTTTCTTGATCAATTTCACTTGCCAAAGTTGAATGAAGAACAGATAAACAAGCTAAATAGTCCCATTTCCCCTACAGAAATAGAAGCAATCATCGATGGTCTCCCAACCAAAAAAAGCCCAGGGCCATATGGTTTCAGTGCAGAATTCTACCAGACCTTCAAGGGCGAGCTAATACCGATACTCTTCAAGCTACTCCAAAAGATAGAAATGGATGGAAAATTACCAAATTCATTCTATGAGGCCATAGTCTCATTGATACCTAAACCTCACAAAGACTCAACAAAGAAAGAGAATTTCAGACCAATTTTCTCTTATGAACATCGATGCAAAAATACTAAATAAAATACTTGCAAAAACAAAAACAAGAACACATCAAAGATATCATTCATCGTGACCAGGTAGGCTTCGTTCCAGGCATGCAGGGATGGTTTAATATACGGAAATCCATCAACATAATCCACCATATAAACAAACTGAAGATAAAAAAAAACCACATGATCTCTTTAGATGCAGAGGAGAGAAAGCATTTGATAAAATCCAACACCCATTCATGTTTAAAGTTTTAGAGAGATCGGGGAGACAAGGCACTTTCCTCAACATAATAAAGGCTACATACAGCAAGCCAGTAGCCAAAATCAAAGTAAATTGTGAGATACTCACGGAAATTCCTCTAGAATCAGGAACAAGGCAAGGCTGCCCACTCTCTCCATATTTCTTGAATATAGTACTCGAAGTTCTAGCCAGAGCAATAAGATAACAAAAGGAGATCAAGGGTATCCAAGTGGGAAAGGAGGAAGTCAAATTATCCCTATTTGCAGATGATATGATAGTGTACATAAGTGACCCTCAAAATTCCACCAGAGAACTCCTACAGCTGATAAACACCTTCAGCAAATTAGCTGGATACAAAATTAACTCAAAAAAGTCTGTAGCCTTCCTATACACAAATGACAAGCTTGCAGAGGAAGAAATTAGAAAAACCACAAGCAATATAAAATATCTAGGAGTTACTCTAACTAAGCAAGTGAAGGACTTGTTTGAAAAAAAAATTTCAAAACTCTGAAGAAAGACATTGAAGATGACCTGAGAAGATGGAATGACCTTCCTTGATCAAGGATCGGGAGAATTAACATAGTAAAAATGGCCATCCTACCAAAAGCAATCCACAGATTCAATGCAATCCCTATCAAAATAACTACACAATTTTTTAAAGACATTGAAAGTTCAATTCTGAACTTCATATGGAAAAACAAAAAACCCAGAATAGTTAAAACAATCTTGTACAATAGAAGGTGCTCCGGAGGAATCTCTATACCTGATCTCAAACTGTACTATAAAGCAATAGTAATTAATACAGCATGGTACTGGCACAGCAATAGGCTTGTTGATCAGTGGAATCGAATTGAAGACCCAGATATGAATCCACAAACATATGGTGACTTGATTTTTGACAAAGAAGCCAAATCCATTCAATGAAAAAAGGATAGCATCTTCAACAAATGGTGCTGGTCTAACTGAATGTCTACATGTAGAAAAATGCAATTTGACCCATATCTGCCACCATGCACAAAACTCAAGTCCAAGTGGATCAAAGACCTCAACATAAAACCAGAGACACTAAATCGGTTAGAAAAAAAAGTGGGGAAGAGCCTGGAACACATTGGCACAGAAGACAGCTTCCTGAACAGAATTCCAACAGCCTTGGCCTTAGGGTCAACAATTACTAAATGGGACCTCATGAGGCTGAGAAGCTTCTGTAAGGCAGGAGACACTGTCAAGAGAACAAAGCGACAGCCTACAGACAGGGAAAAGATCTTCACCAGCCCTACATCTGACAAAGGTCTAATATCCAAAATATATAAAGAACTCAAGAAATTAAACACCAACAAACCAAAGAACCCAATTGAGAAATGGGGCTTGGAACTAAACAGAGAATTCTCAACAGAGGAATATCAAATGGCTGAGAAACACTTAAAGAAATGCTCAGCCTCCTTAGTCATCAGGTTAATGCAAATCAAGACAACTCTGAGAGTCCATCTTACACCGATCAGAATGACTAAGATCAAAAATTCAAGTGACACCACATGTTGGCAAGGATGTGGAGAGAGAGAACACTCCTTCATTTCTGGTGGAATGCAAACTAGTACAACCACTTTGGAAATCTATCTGGCGCTATCATAGAAAACTGAGAATAGGACTTCCTCAAAACCCAGCTATTCCACTCCTTGGAATATACCCAGAAGATGCACCAGCACACAACAAGAACATTTGTACAACCATATTCATAGCTGCTTTATACATAATAGCCAGAAAATGGAAACAGCCTACGTGTCCCGCAATAGAAGAATGGGTAAGGAAACAATACTACATTTACACTATGGAATACTACTCAGCTATTAAAAACAAGAAATTCTCAAATTGTGGACAATGGATTGAACTAGAAATGATCATAATGAGTGAGTTAACTCAGAAGCAGAAAGACTCAAATGGTATATACTCACTTATATCTGCACACTAGCCCAAGGGGCATGTCCCATGAAGTCTTCACTTATCAGGAAAGTGGGACAGAGGGGAGGACATCCTATTGGGACTCTAGGTAAGAGAAGCATGAAAGAATTGGGAAATAGAAGGATCCAGAGCATCCTAGAAACCTAGATGAAGAACATTATGATGAGCAGATCTGATCCCAGGGTTCCTGCTCAAACTATGGCACCAGCCAAGGACAATACATGCAGTAAACTTCGAACCCCTACCCACATCTAGCCAATAGACAGGATGTTCTCCACAGTTGAGTGCACAGTGGGGTCTGACTTTCACACGAACTCTGGTGCCCCATATTTGACCATGTTGCCTTGATGGGAGGCCAGGTGGCACTCAGAGGAAGGATAGCAGGCTACCAAGAAGAGACTTGATACCCTATGAGTATATACAGGGGGGGAGGTTCCCCTCAGTCACAGACATAGAGGAGCAGAGTAAGGGGGAAATGAGAGGGAGGGAGGAATGGGAGAATACAAGGGATAGGAATAAAATTGAGATGTAATATGAATAAATTATTAAAGTATATTTTTAAAAAAGAAATTTCAAATGACAAAAAAAAGATAATTGTTAGTTGAACAAATCATGGTCATATCAAATACTACTCTATTATTATTACAAGAATGTATATCCTAGGGCTATCAGATAGATATGATTATATATATACATATGTATATATATATATATATTAAAATAGATAAATATGGTCTTGAAAAGCCTCAACAACTAGAGAACATGACATGGAAAGATGTTTTTATTGTTCTAAATATTCTTTGACAACAAAGCAAGTTAACTCCTGACAAAACTCAGCATACCTCAATGAGAATGATGGGCATCAAAGAACCTCCTTACGGAGATGGCTTCAAGGGTAGCAAACCAGTCACTCGGCAAAATATCCTTGTTTCTGCAACAGGCAAAATTCTTCCTAAAATAGGCACATTTGAATGCAGGCAGAATCAATGGCCAAACTCTGGCAATACAAGGTAAGCAAGTCCCTAATAGTTCCTGTCTCACAAATATGTCTGTTAGATATAATGGGCTAGAAGGCTGAAGATGAGGTTCCATCGTTATAGAGAGTTTTGGGAGACTGATCAGGCAGTAAACTGTGGCTGACATTTTTCATTTTGAATGCTGCTATCTTGTACTTCCAGGTCACTGAGGTAATTAAGTTTTATTGTTTCTCAAGGCTCTGATTGGGTTGAAGATCAGATAGTTTAGTTTTAGAATTAAGCTCATTGTATAGGGGGTAATATGTATTTAGGTACAGATAGATGTTTTAAATTGATAATGATGAGATATGAATGATATTTATTTACATTCAGAATTTTAGAAACACCAAGAGAGGAAAGATGCTTTCCTCAAGGCTGACCAATACAAATAGCTAAAACACTATGAATATAACATGTATATAATTCCTGGTTCTTCCTGCTGTATGAAGTTTATTTTATTTATGTGTAATAATATAAATGTATATGTTGAAAAAGAAACATAACTAAACAATGACAAAGTAAAAAAAAATGAAAAAGTAAGAGGCTTATTGATCAATGGAATCAAATACATGATCCAGGAATAAACCCACAAACCTATGGGCATTTGATTTTTGACAAAGAATCCAAAACCATACAATGGAAAAAAAGATAGCATCTTCGACAAATGGTGCTGGTATACCTGGATGGCTACTTGTAGAAAATTGCAAATAGATCCATATCCATCACCCTGCACAAAGCTAAAGTCCAAGTGGATTAAAGACCTCAACATAAAAGCAGACACACTAAATCCATTAGGAGAAAAGGGGGAAAGATCCCTGAACTGATTGCCATAGAAGTCAACTTCCAGAACAGAACACCAACAGCTTAGGCTCTAATATCAACAATTAATCAATGGAATCACATGAAACTGGAAAGCTTCTGTAAGGCAAAGGATACTGTTAACAGAACAAATTGACAGCCTACAGACTGGAAGAAGATCTTCACCAGTCCTATATCTATAAAGGGCTAATGTGCAAAACACAAAAAGAACCTGAGGGGCCACCTGGCAGGTATATGGCAGGGCTGCGCAGCAGATGAGCAGAAGGGCTGCACAGCGGGCAGGCACATGGCAAGGCTGGGGGTTTGAAAGTTGAAGTCCTCAATGCATTCTGAAGAGGATGATTATGTTCCAGAGCTACACAGAAATGTTCACCCCTGAGAGCAGCCTGATTGGTAGGAAACAATTAGTGCAATGTATTAGAAGTATCATAGCTGAGATCATCCAAGATGGCATTGATCGTACATAGGCTCTGATCTGCAGAAAAGCAGTGACTGCACAGCCACCAAATGACCATACTGAGAGCTACTAAACACAGTTCTGGTGTTTCCCAGAAAGAAATCCACTCATGTGGATCATCCATGCTCTCCCACCACAAGACTATGTGATCATGTTCATGTGAGCTCCAGAGGACCCAGGACTGCCACCACTGCTGCCAATTTTAGGGTTGCTGCCCAGCACAGTGTGGGCCAAGGAGATGGCATTCAAGGAGGGGTTGCTGTTCAAGTCGAGCCAAAGAGAGGATTTTTCTATCACTTGGCAAGAAAACAAGTATGTTATAAGGAAATGTTCTACAAGTTGTTTGTATAACCAAACCCTATTACATTCATGGCATAACCCAAAAGGTACACAAAGAAATGGAATTTGTCAAGTGGATGTGTTTCCTTATTGAAGATTACAAATTCTTCCTGAAAGAATACAAAAAGGAGATTCTGTTAATTATCTAGTATATAAGATAGGTTTACATAAAATTTGACCACATGAAGTACAAAGCAGGAGAGACTAATTACAAACTCTTAATGATTTTCAAAAACTGTTGGAAGATAATAATTGGCTACAGCCCATAATTGTGCTAACTACTCAAGAGCTAAATAATTTATTTCAAACTTCACAAGGTGATATGTACTTATATAGTCTAAGAATGTTTATCATCCTTAGTAAGCAGGGATATGCAAATGCAACAATTCTTGCCATCTTACACCAGTGAGAATGGCCACTGCTGGTAGAAATGCAAACTTGTACAAATATTTTGAAGTCAATCTGGCATTTTCATAGAAAATTAAGAATAGGTTACCTCAAGACCCAGATATACCACTCCTGAGCATATGCCCAAAAGATGCTCCACCATGCAACAGGGACATTTGCTCAACTATGGACATAGCAGCTTTATTTATAATACTCGCAATCTGAAAATCACTAGATGTCCCTCAAAAGTTAAATGGATAAAGAAACTGTAGTACATTTATGCAATGGAGTGCTACTCAACTATTAAAAGCCAGGGAATCTTGAAATTTGCCTAAAAATGGATAGAACTAAAAAGGAACATCCTGAGTCAGGGAACTCAGAAATACACACATGGTATATACTCAGTTATAAATGTATATTAGCTAAACATGCATGTCCTCTGTGAGACCCCACCCAGAGGAGTTCCAACAGATGTTTGGACTCACAACTTGGCTCTGGTGAAGCTTTGAGAGTTGGATGGAAGACTGGTGGAATGGAAAGAAGTGGAGGTGTCTGTAGCTCCACGGGGAGACCATTTGCTTGGTGGATCTGTCTAAGGGGAGGGCTTGCACAAACTGATGCAGCAATCAAGGACAGTGCATGCAGATACTCTGGACCCCTGTTCAGATGTAGCCATTAGACAGCTCATTCTCCACTTTTGAGGTGGGAGTAAAATGGGGCAACATGGACTACCACTAACATGACTCTGGGGCCCTGGATTGATCACTTCCACCTTGAAAAACCAGCCTTAAGTGCACAGAGAGGAGGGGGATGCAGGATATCCTGATGAGACACGATAGACTCTGATCAGATGGTAGAGGATGAAAGATCCCCATGGCAGACATCTAGGGGAGGGGAATAGAGCAGAAGAGAGAGGGAGTGATGGTGTGAAAAGGAAGATACATGTGAGGAGATTGAGATGTAATGTGAATAAATTATAATAAATGAAAAAGTAGCTCTTGGCCTGTAAAAAGGTATCATTAGAGGGTCATGACACAAAAAATGTTAAACAGTTTTACATTGTGCCAATATTTTGTACAACAGCCACAAGAAATAATTCATAAACTATTTCATCAATCTATAAATTGTCATTATATGTATTCTATCTTGCTGGCTGATTCAGATGCAGATACCTTAGGGAAAAATGTTTGATACAAAATTTTTAAAAAATCTCTACCATACACTAGACAGAAGGTAATGAGGAAATTGATAAACTATTAATAATAAATGTACTGGAAGCTTCATAATTTCATAAGAGACACCATGTTAGCAGCAAAAGTTCAAAAATGTTTTTCTAACATTTTGCAAAAAAAAAAAAAAAAACAAGGAAGTTATAAGGAAGTGTTCTACTTGTTATTTTTATAACCAAACTCCATTACCTTCATGACATAACCCAAAAAGTACAAAACAAAATTAAATATGTCAAGTGGATGTGTTTCCTTATTGTGGATTACAAATTGTTCCTGAAAAATGAAAAAGGAGATTCTGTTAATTATCTGGTATGTACGATAGGTCTACAAAAATTTTGACCACATGAAGTACAAAGCAGGAGAGACCAATTACAAACTCTTAGTGATTTTCCAACTGTTGAGAGATAATAAATGACTATGGCTCATGATTGTGCTAATGACTCAAGAGCTAAAGAATTTATTAGAAACTTCAAAATGTGATAAGTACATAATTAGTCCAAGAACTGATTCTGAAACGAAAAAAAAAAATGAGACATCGGTTAGCAGGAATAGACCCAGCATTAATTGTAGTACTTTCTCCTGATGCTGAAATTGCTTCATTGTGGGCAAAGAATAAGCATTGGCCAAGAGCTTGCAGTGATTTGCAGGCTGAGAAATTAAAAATAAATACCCCCAAAAAGCAAGTGACCAGTTTTAGAAAAGAACTAACTGGATTATCTGTCATATAATAAAATGGACATCAACTTATGGAGCATCTACATTCTAAACTGGTGCAAATAAGTCAGAAAAGGCGGATTATAAGTCAGAAAAAATAAGTAGACATCAAAAAGGCAAAACAATATCCTAGATGATCCAACCCATACTCCCTCAATGGATGTTTCCTTAAACATCTACATCCAGAACAACTTAGCTAAGGTGGTCCAGCCCTTACAATTCAGTTAAAAATCAGAGCATATGCAAAACTTATAGCATTATTCCATGTTGCAGCATCTCTTAATATGGTTACTGACTCAATATGTAGAAATGGTTGTTTTGCACATAAACCACTGAACTAATCCTGGGTATTTCAGAATTGTCTTTGGTATTTGTACAACTACTGCAAGTAATGAGAAAAATATTTCATCGTTATTAACAAATATCAAATTCTATATGTCTCTATCACACCATAGGGAATGTGATCATGAAACTGATAACTACTAACAGTAAATGTACTGGAAGCTTCATAATTTCACAAGAAAGACCACGTTAACAGCAACACTTTTGAAAACATTTTTTTTTTATCACTTGGCAACAAAACAAGGAAGTAATAAGGAAATGTTCTACTTGTTCTTTGTATAACCAGACTCCATTACCTTCATGGCATAACCAAAAAGGTACACAAAGAAATGAAATTTGTCAAGTAGATGTGTTTCATGTTACACTACAGATACATACTCAGGATTCCAATAGGTAACTTCTTAAGTTCTGAAAAGGCTGAATGTATGATGACATATTTATTAAGGGATAGGGCTATTATGAAGATACCTTACAAATTATGAACGTTAGTGCTCAAGTATATGTCTCTAGTAAAATGAAACAGTTTTTGCATATTACAATAAAAGCATATTATAGGTATACCACATATTTCTTCAAACCATGCAGCTGCAGAAAGATCTAACAGTACTTTAAAAGAGATGTTTAATAACAGAAATGAGTAATGAAGATGCACAATGATAGATTACATAATATTTTATTAATTCTAAATTTTAAAATGCTAAAGAGCAAAAAACAAAAGGTGCTGAGAGACATTGAATTATAGAAAAACACTTCCAAACTAAAGCAACCAATTCATTGTAAGGATGTCTTAATTTCAGAATGGAAGGCAGGAAATATACTGCATTGGGAGAGCAGTTTTGCCTTTGTTTCCACAGAAGAAGATATGTGGATTATTTGAAAATTAATAAAAATTAGATTTGACCAGAGGAGTTCTCCTGAAGATATAGGCTCCAAATATTGAGAAAGAAACCATAAAGAAGAGTAAAAGAGATAACATGAGTGCTGATCCCTCTTCATGGGAATAGCACTGAGACTGTCAGAGACATGAGAAATTGTCTCCGCATAGTTAATAAATTATATTACATACAAAGTGTTTGGGACTTAATTTTATATACCATCATTTCATATTGCATTGTATGATAATGTATACTATAGTTTGGTTTTAGAGGCCAAACTGACTTATAAAGAAAGACGGAAGACTTTTTAACTTGAACATACAGCAGATTTTGCTTAATTGTGCACACTAAACATTCCACATACGTGTTCAGGCAAAAACATATATTACTTAAAAGCTTATATGTTTATGGAACAAATTGAGCAGACATCAAAAAGGCAAAACAATATCCTAGATGATCCAAACTTACATACTATACTTCCTCAATGGCTGTTTCCTAAAACATCTGCATCCAGAACAACTGAAATGGCTAGCTAAGATGGTCCAGCCTCAGAGACTGTTTTATCTAAGACTTCAGTTAAGCACTGCACTTCCCCATCTCACAGAGCCTGAACAACAAATGATATGCTGCCTATTGCAGGCCTTGGCCATCTTCTCAGTTTCTAAGTGCCCTTCCAAAAATATACCATCTCCAGACAGCAGGAAGCAATTTTTCGATATATTATTATGGAGGTCTAAGCAATTGAAGGTTAAAATAAAACATGGGCATGATTTTACAAACAATCATTACACAACAAACTTTAGAAACAATTCAAGAATACAAAAAGACAAAAGGGAGAAATTATCTTTGATTAAAAATGCTTCAAATGAGAGAAAGCCAGTCACAGTCACATATGATAAATTGATAAATAATTTCTTAGCAGAAGAGAATGGAACAAATAATATGCAATAAAAATGATCAGTAAAGAAGAACAAAAGAATTCTTAACAGGTAAAGCTTTCTGCAGGAAGTGCATACTGAGCCACTTGAATGGCCTGACTGACTTAAAGTTTAATTTCAAGTATGGTTTGATTCTACTTTCCAGTGCCTCTGTTCATTAAAGTCTATGTTATCTGTAGTTGTGTGTGTGTGTGTTTGTGTGTGTGTGTGTGTGTGTGTGTGTGTGTGCGCACGCGCGCGCGCGCGAGAGAGAGAGAGAGAGAGAGAGAGAGAGAGAGAGAGAGAGAGAGCGTGCGCGCTCGCGCGCACGTATGTAAAAGTCAGATGCCAGCATTGGGTATATTTTCCAGTTGATGTCTACCTCATTTGTTTAAAGACGGTATCTTCAAACATGAGCATGATTTTATGAACAATCTTTACACAAAAAAACTTTAGAAACAATTCAAGAATACAAAAGGCAAAACGGAGAATCTTTAAGCATTCAAACATCAAACATTGAAACTAGAGCTTATAAATGAACTTGTCTACTGTGCCTCTGGTGTCCTCTTTTCTTCTGACTTCCAGTGTAGGACTAAAGGCATCTGCTTCTGTGATCATCTTTTTAATCAGCTGCTGGGAATCTGAATTTCTGTCCTCATGTTTGTATGTCAAATAATTGATTTACCTGAATTGTCTTCCAGAGCTGAAATTCAGATTACAAATGGCGTGTGTGTGTGTGTGTGTGTGTGTGTGTGTGTGTGTATGTGTGCATGTGTGTATTACATTCATATGTTTCTTTATCTTCATTTAGAATTATTCCAAAGATTTATGTGTCCTCTGAGTTATTGTATTTTATGTTATTTTTCATTAATTAATTAGTATATATACTTTATATCCCTAACAGAATTTTCCCTCATTCCTCACCTCAAAGTCCCTCCCTCTCAGCTCACATTGCCTCCCCACTATGCCTTCTCCCTTTCTTCTCAGAGAAAGGAAAACTTTTCATGGATATCAACCTGCTTTGGATATAAAGTAGTATTGGGCGTGTCTTGTTCTATTGAGGCTCTGCAAAAGGGTGCAGTTAGCAGAAAGGGATCCAAGGAAGCACAGTCTCCTTGTGGGTCTCACAATATGGGGAGTAAAAGCTACTTCTGACATGGACTCTGGCCTTCCAATGTTGATCACTTCCCCCCTGGCAGAGTGGACACAGATATCACAGTTGAGACTTGATAGGAAAAGGTCAGATGTTAGGGAAAGAAGGTTTCCCTTTTCTGAGGAATAGGAAAGGGAGAGAGAGAGGGTGGGATAGGGAGGTGATGAGAGAGGTGGCTACAATTGGGATGTAAAAAATTCAAACTGCAGACCAAACAGGTAACTAATATTGATAATCCCACTACATGAGACATGGGAATAGCTCTGAGACATGAGTGTCTATGCATAGACAATGTTTCTTATTGGTCACAGAATCCCTGTGACTTATTAGATGTATTCTTTGTATGGCATAAATGAAGATTTTCAGGTGTCTTTCTTCTGCTCATACAAAGAACAGAGAACCAGCTTTAATTGGTCTGTGCATCCTGCACATCTCCTACATTTATACTTTTAGGAATGCATAACACTTGTGAGAAATTATAGGTTTTCAGAACAAAAGAACTGGACACTGATGCTGGATCAGACCTGACAGGATTCATTCTTTTCAGCATGCTGGTTGCTGACAGCCTGCATCCTTCAGGCTCCAGCCCCAGTGCTTCCATTGCTGATCCACATAAAAACAGGACAGCTACCAGAATAGCTTTAAAGAAATCTTTCATTTCCTATTGTTCCTAAATTTCAGATTGTCCCACACAGCACTTCAATTAAGCCTAGAATTTCTCAACATTTAGAAACTGGACCACAAATACTATTCCTGGATTGATTGTTTAACCATTTTCTCCAATTTTATTTGGGCCCCTAAAAAAGTATTATTTGCACCAAATCATCAGAAGAAACCTTAAGAGAATGACACCCCATGTCCCCTAAGGGGAATTGGTAGTTTTTTGGTTGCTGCCTTGGGCTACAGATGTTTATTTTCAGTGGGAGTTGATTGTAAGTTAGTATTGGTTTTATTCAGAGAGAAAACAAAGTTGGTTTCAGGAATGTCTCTCATTTCCTTTGTCTTTCTTTCATAGGTATGGAGATATTGGTTGAAAAGCAAGAAGGGAGAATATAGAAATATATAGGGATGATAGGACAAAAGCTAGATTGTGGAATCTGCTCTTCAACTTAAAGCGTTGTTACTCACAAAAAAGGTTATTTTTAAATCATTGATATAGATTTTTGTATATCGATGCAAAATTAGTTTAACTTTGATACATCAGTATATAGTTCTAATGTAAACATATTCTTCACACGGATTGTATATATTTCAACTCTAATATGAGGCATTGTACCCATACAACTCAATTATAATCCAATGATTACTTCCAATATTTTGAAAGTGGTATTGCAGGCTTTTTAGGACAATTAAGTAATACAAGCTGATTGTTAGTTTATCAAACCATGGTCATGTCAATTACTAGTCTTATGCTATTATAAGATTATATATCCTGGGCTTAACAGATAAAGGTGATTCTATAGATATATATGGTAAGTTAGTTAAATGAAGTATTGAAAAGCCACTGAGACCTACAGAATACAGCATTTAAAGTTTTTTTTAATTTTAAAGATTCTTTGACAACAACAAATGTTAACTCCTGGCAACACCCACCCTACCTCAAAGAAGATGATCAACATCAAAGAATCTCCTTGGGGAGATGGCTTCAAATGCAGCAAACTAGCCACTGAGACATCTCCATTTCTGACACAGAATTACACCTAAAAATGGAAATGCTTAAAAATGGGCAAGCGTCTATGGAGGTAAAGTCAAAAGCCAAACTCTGCCAAGACAAGATAAGCAAGTTCTCAATAGTTCCTGCCTCAAATGTGTGCCTTTCAAATATACTGGGTCAGAAGGCTGAAGATGATGCTCCAACATTATAGAGTTTTGGGTGACCATCCAGGATGCAAAATGTCTCAGTCATTTTTTTCATTTTAGAAGCTGCTAACCTGCACTTCCAGTTGACTCAAGTAATTAATTTTATTCCTTCTCAACTTCTGATGGTGTTGAAAAGCAAATAGTTTAGTTTTAGAATTAATCTTATTGTTTAAGGGGAAGATGTATTTAGGTGGAGATAGATGTTTTAAATTGATAATGATGAGATATGATAGATATTGATTTACCTCAGAATTTTAGAAACACCAAGGTTGTTGTTCAAAGTTGCCAAATACAAATGGCCAAAATACTATGAATGTAACATTTATATAATTCCTGACTGTCTCATGGTTCTTCTTGTTGTATGTAGCTTATTGTATTTATATGTAATAATATAAATATATATGTTAAAAAAAGAAAAATAATAACAAAGAAAATAATTTAATATTTCAAAAATGAAAATGTATATTAAGGAAGAATTAATCCTGGGAGAAAATTTAAATTTGGAAACAAGTAACTTTTTACATATGATAATAGAAAACAGTCAAAAAAGTTAACTAGAAGGGAAAGCCTCCTTTAGATAATGTTTGCTTTGATATTTTGGTCTCTGTATCCATTTAAAACTGTAAGGTTCCTTGCAATGGGGCCTGAGATTTTGTGGCTTGCTTAATTGCAACAATCTGTTGCCTATTTGATTTCTTCCAAATCACTGAAACTATACCTGAAAAACAGGTTCCAGGAGAACACAGCCTGATATATTAGGTCGTCAGCTGCTTTCCAAACACCAGGTCTAGAGTCTGTTTCTCACAGCTGTTCACACAGAATTGTTCTCCCATTTGCAATGATGACTTCGACTCTCTTTCTCCTGACTCTTGTATCCAGCCTCATCGTTTCTAGCCGTAAGTCAAATTTATTTATCTACTAAACAACTCTTTTGGCAATAACTATTAATGGATGTTTAGAGCAAAGTAAGATAAGCTTTACCATGGTTCTAGACTCAGGACATTATTACTCATGAGAGAGGGAGAAAACCACTTAGGACTGGATGCTGAGAAGCCTCATTGCTCTTGATGATCCCCTCTGTGTGTCCGGAGGAAGCTAACCCAATTAAAATATATGTAATTTGTTTTTATTTTTATTAAAACATTATCCTAAAATAATCTTTATTTATCATTACCATTTGTTATTATTAATTTAAGTTATTCTATTACCCTATGTCTGCCATCTACCTGTAATGTTAATATTTTGGATAATACTTTGTGTAGAGAAGATCATGTGCAAAACCACCTAATTAAATTGTTAATATCTTTCACCTTTTAATGAAATTTTAAGCATCTGAGTAACATGGTTGGTATATGTTAAGCAAGCCCATCCACTGAGGCATTTCTCAATATCTGTTATTATTTTCTGAAGGGCTCAACCTTCAGGTCTTCAGAGGATACATGCACAATTAGCATGATTCTAAGTCTATGCTTTGTGGCCACATATTCATATCATGCTTCATAAGAACAAACATATTTGCATATCATCAGTGTTTCCTTGAGGAGTATGAGATATTACAGAAATACACTGAAAAAGATTCTATGAACTTCTTAACAAGATTATCCCATCAAACACGATAGCATTACCTCACAGAAAATGCACTGGAATGCAGATAACCAAGCTCACTGCATACTTAATTCATTTTACTATCCAGATGAACTTCTTTTAATGTTTACAGATTAATGACACCCAAGCCATTGACTATGCAATATACATGGCGTATTTTTGTCCTAAAAAACAGATTGTGAAAAGTTCAGCAGATAAAACAACCATTAGTTTGTGACTTTGTTTTTTTATTTTGATTTTGTTTTTGGTGATTCCAGAGGTTGTACCTGAAGTGAGACTCATTGACTTACAGATCCATGGAAAACCTGCTAGCCTAGCATATGGTCAATGTTCCCAAAGAAAAGCTGTTTACATAGAGTCTAAATGGCAAAAAAAAATATGAATCTTGGGAGACCAAAACTACTACTAGATTTTAAAACTACTACTGAACTTTTAACTAATACATTAGAATAGACATGCACCCATATATTATCCTAGTTTCTATTGCAACCTAACAATAGTGTGATCCAGATGCCACAGAGTGGATTTATGAGAATATAATTAGTACACATCAAAGGATGTTCATTCATGATTGGCTCATGTATGAGAAAAAAATTCACCTCTTGTGCACAGTGAAGCTTTAGGTGAGAAACTTTCTGAGCAAAGTCAAATGCCGTGGTATGCCTCTGTATGGCCAGCATCAGGAAATGAAGGCAGAAGGAAAAGCAATGTGAGGGCAACCTTGACACATAATAAGTTCTATGCCATCCTCAGTTACATTGAAAGTCATTATTACAGAACAAAAGTAAAAAAGCATTACTTAAGATGTATCTCTGAACAATCCTGGAAAGGTGGGCCACACTAGAGCAAGCCTCACATCAGTGTATAGCAGTTTGTAATGCTCTACACTGTTATTTTCAGGGATTTCTCACTGAGTGGTGCATTACATATACAAATAAAACCTTTCTAATTCAAATCAACTATATTTATTATGAAAGAGATTACTGATTAAGACTAGCATTCACCTTTATTCTAGCTACTACAGATGAAAATTAAGAAGCACTCCTTAATCCTTGACTAACTATGATCAACTTCATATACTCAATCTTCCTTACCACTGAGAAGTTCTCATCATTAGCTGAGAAAAGGAAATGTTTCAGTTGACAGAGAAGGGAAGAAGAACACTTCTATTAAAGAAGAAAGAAGTGTTTTATGAATGAAGACATGACTGTATTTACATACTTAGGGAGAGATGTAGCCTTAAATATTCACCATACCAAGTTTGGTAACAGTACATAAGAATGAAAAACTCAGAAGTGAAAAAGATACTGAGGATAATTTCATGTAATTTCTTAATTAAAGAATTTTATCTTGGGATATGTTAATGGCCACCTACATTAAAATTGTGCCTAGCAAGTAACTTAAGTAGTTATGCATTGGTAGGCTTGTAGGAGCACAAACCAAAGGTGCGTAGGTACAGCCTTCAAACCAGAGGTGGATTTCATTGTTAGCCAGATACTTTTTGTGTGATACAAATTCTGATAACACTAATGCATAACCTTCCTCCAAAAGCAATAGATGCTTTCTTACTAGAGTTCATATTACTTTTATGTTGGAAAACTTTAAATTTTTCAATTCACTTCTCTCTCCACAATGAAGTTGTCTCTCTTCTCAATCACATGAAATCCTTAGTGCTCTTGCTATTAATTTGTATAACACATGTCTTTATAATTAGTCTTAAGGTCAATTAAGATTTGAAGTATAAAAAGTTTTCAGAGTTTAAAGCAGATATCAAATTGAAGGAGTTGAGGTTGATATAAGTTATAATTTAATTTTAATTGGCATGTTTTCAAAGTTTTTTCAAACCTCATTAGTTATGGTAAGAGCACCTACAGTGATGACGAGCTTACCAGTTAAGCAAATTAAATTCAGGGATTTTTTTTTCATCAGTGTTAAAGCTAAACTGTAGAGAGAATGTCTTATTTACCCACATAGCAATTCTAGATGAAGGCTAATTTTGCAAAATAACTAGTTTTGAATTTCCTCCACATTATCATAATGGAATATAAAGTAACATGTAAGCTAGATATTTCCTCATAGAACTGGGATCATTCAGATGTAAGGACAGAAGAATGTATTCCATTCAAGGATTTTCTAAAATTTAAGTGTCTGTATACATGAAGTAAAAAAAAAGTATCTTTTATTCAACCCAATAATTCATAACTATGGTATTTGGCACTTGTTTCCACAATGTAGGGAAAGACCTCATGACTATAAACGCTGAATAATTAATTTTACTTTGTGGTTTGAATGACTATGGGTGAGTAGATTGAAGAACACATTCACCCAAACTGTCTCGTACTGTTTCTAGAGTGTTCTAAACTACAAAATTTAACAGTTTCTCATTTTTTAAGAAAGTCATCCTCTCATCACAAGCCAGGAGAAATTAGGTTTGGTAAGTCTGAATATCTTAAACTCATTATTACTATAACTTTACAACTCAATATTTTCTTTTTCTTTATTCCTACACTTTTCATCTATCAATGTTTCTAAACTCTGATCATAACTATGGTTTGATTACATAAAGTATACAGTGCAGGACAGATACATTTTGAGACTTTTCATAATAATAATATTATAATTGCTATATGAAAACTCAAAACATCATTTTTAAGAATGCTTAAGAAAAATAGTTTAATTTACAAAATTACAAGAGTGAATACCTAGCTTTACTAATCAGTTTAATCACGAAACATCAAGAGAATATAACGTCAAAATTTTAAATATTTATTTCAGGAAAAAGATAACATCTTATAACTTTATACGCAGGAGAATAAAATAAAAATAAATATAAGAGCTTTCAAGACATAGTAAATTTGAGCAGTTATGCTCATGTATTTACACATTGACAAAGTTATCAACTCAATTTGTAATCCAAGCAGATGAAGGAAGAGATAGTGTTCATTAATTGCAGCCCACATTAGAGAAACTTCTGATCATGTGTATTTCCTCATCAATAAGAAAATGCATCAAAATAAAATTTAGATGCAATTTATTTTATGAAAATTATTATCACACGTTTTATCCCTTATTGGGCCTTTTATTTTGGTTTTTACAGTTTATATTTCTTCTAAAATGCATGTGAAATTGCTTAGACTGTAGAAGGAAGCATGTAATAGCATTATGAGTAACTTGTGGCATTTCAATAAGAATCAGGGTTTTTTTTCCTGTTCAGAACAACAACCGGCAGTTTACTGATATTTCCCTTTATGGATCATAGTCACAGTGGAGGGGAATAATGGGAAAATGGGAGGGAGGGAAGAATGGGAGGATACAAGGGATGGGATAAACATTGAGATGTAACAAGAATAAATTAATAAAAAAATTAAAAAAGAGAAATGTAATGTGTCTGGGCATGGAAGATGAAAAGTGAGCTTATATGAATGTTTGCAAGACAACATTATTGTATGAAAATAGAATACCATTGAATGTAAAAAAAAAAAAAAAGCTTATGTAAAATTCTACTCTTTGAGAATATGTCTCATAGGCAAAGACTTTTTATAGCAAAATAAGAGGCCATCCCTAGTAGCATATTATCATATTTTTATTTTTTAATTGAACCCAAAATTTTTTAAGACAGGTGATGTCTCTCAGAATTCTCAGCAGGATATGAAAATGGATGAGACTGTTATTGAACCCTACCCATTTCCATTTCGTGTAAGTTTATCTTTGAACTAAGTGAATAACATGGCTATGGCTTTTTATTTTGTAAATATATTAAATGGAGTATGCATTAAATGAGAAAATATTGGCTGTGTGTATATTTGTGTACTCTATCTGTGATATATCAAAGAGTGCGTTTGAAACACGTAGAAATTAGCTCATCATAGACTATGTCTTTGAAATATATAAATATATATATATATAACAGTTCATAAGTTGCAGAAAAAATCTTCACAAAGAATCTCTTGGATCTGATTCTAGTAGTGAAGGAAAAACACACCATCAATACAGAGAGAAGCTTCAGGAACACTTAAATGAGGAATTTACAAGCACTGATATAACTTTACACCATTTTATAGCTGAGCCAATGTAGTAAAACCTGTGTTGTGGATCCAAGATGATGGATAGAGTTCAGATAATAGAATAACTCTTTCAAGGTATCATATGCTGTAACATCACACCAACCACAAAGCTAATCTATTCAGGCACTATATTTTATAAATATAAAATAATAAAATAGGAAGAGGAATGTTGTTTTGGGCTCCTTAATTCAGTGTCTTCAGGTTTCAGTCTCACATAAATTTCTATCAATTAGTGCTATGATAAAATGACAAAGAGCCTTGGGTCAGAGACTTACCAAATGTAACAATAGATTAAGTATTCTGAACTCTCAAATCAGGATATCTATAAATTGAATAAAAATAAAAAGAGAAGAGAAAGAATAAGATCATGGTAAAAAATAAAAACATTTTGAAATTCATAAGAAATCATATGAGAGTGAAGATAAAATAAAGTGAGAAAATATAGGTATAGTACATTAAAAATATGTTGTGTGTGTCTGTGGTGGTGAGTGTGTGTGCATTTGTGTGTGCGTGTGTGTGTGTGTCCAAAAACACATGTAATAAAATAGGTTTTCATATGCTTTTTTTACCTTTGTCTGGTTTAATGTATTTATAGATATGTACTTATAATAGATAGATGGGACAGTCTCTAAGAATCAGTAAAAATTTTTAAAATAATTTCTTTTTTCAAGACAAAAAAAAATCATATACCATGAAATCCCATCAGAATAATGGTGGTATGAATTACATATTTATGTGAAGGTGCCCAGTACAGAGATCCAGGATTCATTGAAATTTCATCCATGATAAGATCCACTTTCTCGGATTTTTATCTATTTTATTTAAAGTTTCAATGAGTAATATTGTATATCTAAGTCGATAATTAAGTCTAAAATTCTCAACATTGAGATAAGATACCAGTATTAAAGATGAAATTTTCCTAATAAGTTATGCTTAAACAAAACTAGCAGCATGAATGTATAGGATCTAATTGTTGTCTATTTCTTTAATTGCAGGTAGACATTGACTTGACCTTTGTAATAATCTAAGTGATCAAGCTTCTTTAAACCCCTGAAGATTACCTATGTTCTACAATCAAATACTTCTGCTACTTCTGGTTACCACCACATATCTACCTGTCTTTATTTCCTCTACAACATAATTATAAAGGTGGTGATGACTGTTCTTTCATACCATCATGAATTTTACTTATGATTATAAAAATAAATTGATAACAGAAAATAAGACTGAACTATATCACTATGGAATTATTAGTGTATACAGAGAAACCCTGAAAGGTTAAATACACAAATGGCCATGGAAACTACCTGGATCTATTATTAACTTCATAAGAGAAATGAAAGAAAGCAAACAACCAGCAAGGGAGGCACAGAATATGTGTCTTGAGATGTAGATGAAGCTTCTCAGACAATGGGCACTTGAAGTTACTATTATTTAGTGACAGTGGCCCAATAAATTGTTACTCATAAAGAAGAGCCCTTTCCTGGTCAAGGGAATGTCCAACAAGAAAGTATCACTCATGCTAATTACCATATTAGTATAAATAAATGTAGATTAATTTTGCAACATAAAGAAATACTTTACATAATATTTCATGTGTCGGTAAGGTTTGTAGGCCAATTGGATGAACTTTGACACATATTCAAAATATATACTTATGAGATTTTTGACTAGCACCTCTTAGGCAGGGGAGATGGAATGTATTTTGAAGGAAGTATTGCTGAATATAATAAAAGTATATTATATCAAATTCTATAAGAAAAAGTAAAAATATTATTTTTAAAACTGTTATAGTCAATAAGACAAGAGAAGAAAAGGATAAAGTTGGTTCCAGATGCTTCAATGTTAATTGCCAACACATACACCAGAGCATGCACACATACATTTATTTTCTTATAAAAAAAGACAAATATCGATATAAAAAGCCAAAAAGGAATCTTTTAAATGTGACATACATTTTAAGTAAAGAAAATACAAAGAAAACATCTACAGATAAAAGGGGAAAATGAGCCACAGTTATGTCTTGAGATAACGATTATTCAGAATAAAAACAAACAAAAGTGAAAACAAACACAAGAATATTCAGCATTATTCAAAAAGTCTGAGTAAAAAAATAGAGAAAAGATCATTTGTTCCTTTTACTCATTTCACAAGTCGATAACAGATAGAAGGAGGCAATGTCAATAACAAATAATATAATTGCAGACACATTGAAAGGTAAATCTTTGGGGTATTTCAACAAAAAAGTAAGAGATAGATAATTCAAAAGAACCAGAAAAATGTTATAGGCATCAAAATAATCCCACTTGATATTCTTGACTCTGAAAATAAAAATTTTCACATGAAGATGATAAAATCATTAGAGAAGTCTAAAGCTAAACAAATATTAATCAAACTGGGAATGTTTTGTCAAAAGTATGGAATCCAGAGCACTTCAAATCAGTGTCATGACTGGCCTACTCAAAAGTAGTGCTTTTTCTGTTCTGCAAATATGGAAGATACTGTGAACAAAGACATCTCAATCTCCAAAGAGAAAGTGGGTGTCTAATCACTATTATAGTTTTTCCTAATGGCAGAATCTTCCCAAGGATGCCTAACAAAGCCCTATTCAACTGGTGTCAAGAACAAACCATACATCAGGTGTGATTCTTTACATAACACTTAGACTGTATACAATTTTATTAAAAAAATTTAACATTTGCCTTAAGCAATAACAGCAGTCTCATTAAAATGGTCAAATAAAAACTCAGACCTACACTTTCACCTTATTATTCAAGGAACAATTTCTGCCACATAAGTATATAGAGTGCTTCCAAACTATGATAGTATAAGTAATGTTGGTAAATATATTCTGGTGTTTCTAGACCCCTATTAATGGCAGATAATGGCCTACTTTATCCAAAATGTTTATCAAAGTTTATTCCCAAAATGAAACTTTTTCTGTGGGTGTATACATCCTAAAGAATACCTTAGTAAAACGTTTTTTTACTCCAATAAACTAAAAATCATCTAAGATGTAATATATTTTTTAGCCTATGCCCAATTTTGTGTTGTTGGCCATGGTTGCCTAGGAGACTCCCTAAACATACAACCTAATTCCTATGGGCCTTGAATAGTGCCCAGAGGTGGTAGATAAGTTCCTATTACTGACACCAGGCAATACAAGCACATATCACAAAGAGTTCTGGGAACAAATTGACCTGAAAGCTTTCTGTCTCAGGACTAGCTTTCATAGTACTGCATATTGCCATACCAGCATTTAAAGAAGGGAAACAATTAATGGTCATACCCAGCTATGAAGCCTTTGAGGCACAACAATGACATTCATAGCATGATAATCCTAAATAAGTAATTTGAAGCTACAGTCATCCTGATACATAAACAATAAAAAGACTCAAAAAAGAAAGAATATGTCAGACTAATTTGCCTTATGAACTTTCATGCAAGAATATTAAATAAAATACAGAATACAAGAATACATCAAAAATATCATTCGCCATGGGCTGCGGAATAAATGGCTCAGAGGTTAAGAGCATTGTCTATTCTTCCAAATGTACTGAGTTCAATTCTCAGCAGACACATGGTAGCTTATAACCATCTATAGTGAGATGTGGTGGCCTCTTGGAGGACAGGCATATATATGCATCTTCTGATGTCATCTTCAATCTCTTTCTTCAGAGTTTTGAAATTTTTTTCAAACAAGTCCTTCACTTGCTCGGTTAGAGTAACTCCTAAATATTTTATATTGCTTGTGGCTAATGTGAAGGGTGTAGTTTTCCTGGTCAGTTGAATCCAAACGAAAGCTCACAAACCGTCTATAATAAGATCTGGTGCCCTCTTCTGGCATGCAGGCAGAACACTGTATACATAATAAATAAATACATCTTTAAAAAAAAAAAAAAAAGAGGAAGACTCAGATATGAACTCACACACATATGGTCACTTGATTTTTGATAAAGAAGCCATATCTATTCAATGGAAAAACAATAACATCTTCAACAAATGGTGCTGGTCTAACTGGACGTCTACATGTAGAAAAGTGCAATTTGACCCATATTTGGCACCATGCACAAAACTCAAGTCCAAGTGGATTAAAGACCTCAACATAAAACCAAAGACACTAAATAAGTTACAAGAAAAAGTGGGGAAGAGCCTGGAACACATTGGCACAGGAGACAACTTCCTGAACAGAATTCCAACAGCCCAGGCCTTGAGGTCAAAAATTAATAAATGGACATCACGAGGTTGAGAAGCTTCTGTTAGGCAGGAAACACTGTCAAGAGAACAAAGCCACAGCCTATAGACTGGGAAAAGATCTTCACCAACCCTACATCTGATAAAGGTCTAATATCCGAAATATATAAAGAGCTCAAGAAATTAAACACTACCAAACCAAATAACCCAATTGAGAAATGAGGCTCAGACCTAAACAGAGAATTCTCAACAGAGGAATATCAAATGGCTGAGAAACACTTAAAGAAATGCTCAGCCTCCTTAGTCATCAGGGAAATGCAAATCAAAACAACTCTGAGATTCCACCTTACACCATCAGAATGGCTAAGATCAAAAATTCAAGTGACACCACATTCTGGCGAGGATGTGGGGAGAGAGGAACAATCCTTCATTGCTGGTGGGAATGCAAACTAGTACAGCCACTTTGGAAATCTATCTGGCACTATCTCAGAAAAATGGGAATAAGGCTTCCTTAGGACCCAGCTATTCCACTCTTTGGAATATACCCAGAAGATGCTCTAGCACACAACAAGAAAATTTGCTCAACCATGTTCATAGCAGCCTTATTCATAATAGCCAGAACATGGAAACAGCCTAAGTGTCCCTCAGTAGAAGAATGGATAAAGAAACTGTGGTACATTTACACTGTGGAATACTACTCACCTATTAAAAACAAGGAATTCCCGAAATTTGTGGACAAATGGATTGAATGATCATAATGAGTGAGTTAACCCAGAAGCAGAAAGACTCAAATGGTATATACTCACTTATGTCTGGACCTTAGCCTAAGGGGCATGTCCCATAAAAGTCTTCACTTACCAGGAAAGTGGGACAGAGGGGAGGACATCCTATTGGGACATTAAGTGAGAGAGGCATGGGAGAATGGGGAAATAGAAGGATCCAGAGGGTCCTAGAAACCTACAAGAACATTATGACGAGTGAATCTGGGCCCAGGGGTCCTGCTCAAACTATGGCACCAGCCAAGGACAATACGTGCAGTAAACTTCAAACCCCTACCCATATCTAGCCAATGGACAGGACATTCTTCACAGTTGAGTAGAGTGAGGACTGACTTTCACATGACTCTGGTGCGCCATATTTGACCATGTACCCTGGATGGGGAGGCCTGGTGGCACTCAGAGGAAGGATAGCAGGCTATCAAAAAGAGACTTGATACCCTATGAGTATATACAGGGGGAAGAGGTCCCCCTCATACACAGTCATAGGGGTGGTGTAAGGGAAAGATGAGAGGAATGGAGGAATGGGAAGATTCAAGGGATGGGATAGCAATTGAGATGTTATATAAATAAATTAATAAAATACATATAAATTTTTTAAAAGACTGAGAGAGATCGGAAATAAAAAGTGCATACCTAAACACAATAAAGGCAATATACAAATCAATACCCAACGTCAAATTAAGTGACAACCAACATAAATCAACTCCACCAAGATCAGAGACAAGAAAAGGCTACTGATTATTTCCATATCTTTTAATATAGTACTTTAAGTTCTAGCTAGAGCAATATGACAACTAAAAGAGATTAAGGCAATACAAATTATAAAGGAAGAATTCAAAGTAATGATATTTGCTGATAATATGACAGTACACAAGTGACCCCCAATTTTCTGCCAGAGAACTCCTACATCTTAAACACGCCATTATCAAAGAAGCAAGATACAAAATTAACTCAAAAAATTCAGTAGCTATCCTTTTTACAAGTAATGAACTGGCTGAAAAAGTTAGGGAGAACACACCCTTTACAATTGCCAAAAATAATATAAAAGATCTTAGTGTAACTCTTAACAAAGCAAATAAAAGACCTCTATGTAAGAACTTCAAATGGGATAAACATTGAGATGTAACAAGAATAAATTAATATAAAAAAAAAAGAACTTCAAGTTTCTGAAGAAAAAAAATTGAAAAACATATCAGAAGATGGAAAGACTTCCCATGCTTATTGATTGATAAGACTAACATAGTAAAACCAAACCTTTTTTCTTTTATTTTAATTAAATACAATACTGTACAAGAAAAGAATTTCTAGAAGTATCTTTATCCCTGATATAAAGCTAATTACAGAGCAATAGTAATGTAAACTTTATGGTATTGATCTGAATCAAACAGATTGATAGAATCAAATTCAAGACCCAGAAGTAAACACACACACCTATAGATGGTTTGGTTTTTAACAAAGAAGCAAAAGCCATACAATTGAAAAGAGAAAGCATCAGCAACAAATGGTGGTGGTCTAACTGGACGTCTACCTGTAGGAAAATATAAATAGTCTGTATTTATCACCCTTTACAAAAATCCAGTACAAATGGATCAAAGAAGTCAGGATAACAGCAGATAAACTAAATGTATTAGAAGAGAAAGTGAGCAAGAGCCTTGAAATTATTCAGACAGTAAACAACTTCCTGAACTTACCAGCAACACCTCAGGAACCAAGGTCAACAATTAATAAATGGGACCTCATGAAACTTAAAGTCATCCGTAAGTCAAAGGACACTCTCAATAGAAAGAAACAGCAGTCTGCAGATTGAGAACAGATCTTCACCAATCCTACATCAAAAAAGGGCTAATATTGAAAATATATAAAGAACTCAAATAATTGAACACAAACAATCCAAATAATAGAATTAAAATTAGAGTACAGAGATAAACGGAAAATTCTCTACAGAGGAAACTCTAATGGCTGAACAACACTTTAAAATGCTGAACATGAAAAAATAACATAAAATAAAAATGCTGAACATTACTAGTCATTAGGAAAATGCAAATACAAAAAACTCTGAGATTCCATGTTAGAACAGGTTAAATGGCTAAGATAAAAAACTCAAGTGACAGCACACACTGGAGAGGGTGTGGAGAAAAGGGAGCACTTTTCCACTGCTGGAGGGCACTTAAACTTGTAGAACAACTTTGGAAAATCACTTGGTGCTTTCTCAGAAAATTAGGAGCAGTTCTACCTCAAGACGCAGCTATACAACTCCTAGGTGCAAAATATGATTGACTATACAACAAAAACATTTTTTTCATCTATGTTCATAGCAGTTTTATTCATAATAGCAAAAAACTGGAAACTACCAATGTTCCTCAACCAAAGAATGGATAATGAAAATATGGTTCATTAACACACTGAAATATTACTCAGTTATTAAAAACAGGACATCCTGAAATTTGCAGGCAAGTAGATGAAGCTAGAAAATTTCTTCCTGAGCGAGGTAACCCAGACACAGAAAGATACTGATGATCCATACTCAATTATAAGCATATATTAGCCATACTTTAGTACAGGATAATTATACTACGATTCAGTCCCAAAGAAAATCAGGGAATGTACTTAAATCTCACTTAGACATTTAAATAAAATAGACAGCCAAAAGGGTTGAAAAGAAGGAACAAGTAGGAGAGTGAGCTAGGAGCATGGAAAGTACATGTGGGGAGAGAACAGAGGGCTTGACGAATGAAGAAAAAGCATAAGCAAGGGAATCTCTGAGACAAGCTGGAGACCTATGACATGGGAGGCTCCTGGGAGGATATGGGTGGACTCTAGCTGACACTCCTAGAATTAGAGGTCATGGAGATTAAAGAGGCTACCTTCTAATTGTATTCAATATCTAGTGGAGACAGGAAGCCCTGACACACCCACAAAAACTTCTACACAAAATTTACTCTGTCTACATGATGTGCAAGGACAAATATAGAGCAGAGTTTGAGGGAAGGTCCAACCAATTCCTTGCCCAACATGAGACCCACCTCATGGGAGAGAGCCAACCCCTGAAACTCCATCCCAGATATCAAGCTGTACCATAAAGCAAGAGTAATTAAAACAGCATGGTACTGGCACAGCAACAGGCTGGTTGATCAGTGGAAATAAATCAAAGACCCAGATGTGAATCCACACACATATGGTCACTTGATTTTTGACAAAGAAGCCAAATCTATTCAATGGAAAAACAATAGCATCTTCAACAAATGGTGCTGGTCTAACTGGATGTCTATGTGTAAAAAAAAAAAAAATGCAACTGGACCCATATTTGTCACCTTGCACAAAACTCAAATCCAAGTGGATCAAAGACCTCAACATAAAACCAGAGACACTAAGTCAGATAGAAGAAAAAGTGGGGAAGAGCCTGGAACACATTGGCACAAGAGACAACTTCCTGAACAGAACACCAACAGCCCAGGCCTTAATGTCAACAATTAATAAATGGGACATCATGAGGCTGAGAAGCTTCTGTTAGGCAGGAGACACTGTCAAGAGAACAAAGCGACAACCTACAGACTGGGAAAAGATCTTCACCAACCCTACATCTGATAAAGGTCTAATACCCAAAAAAAAATAAAAGAGCTCAAGAAATTAAACACCACCAAACCAAATAACCCAATTGAGAAATGGGGCTTGGAACTCAACAGAGAATTCTCAACAGAGGAATATCAAATGGCTGAGAAACACTTAAAGAAATGCTCAGCCTCCTTAGTCATCAGGGAAATGCAAATCAAAACAACTCTGAGATTCCACCTTACACCATCAGAATGGCTAAGATCAAAAATTCAAGTGACACCACATTCTGGCGAGGATGTGGGGAGAGAGGAACAATCCTTCATTGCTGGTGGGAATGCAAACTAGTACAGCCACTTTGGAAATATATCTGGTGCTATCTCAGAAAAATGGGAATAGGGCTTCCTCAAGACTACCTTTTCATTGTACCAGAAACTTCCTACCAGCATTCAAAAAGGGAAGCAATCAATGGCCATACCCAGCTATGAAGCCTATGAGCCACAACAATGACAAGCACGGCATGATAATCCTAAGGAAGCAAAATGACGCCACAGTCATCCTGATACCTAAACCACACAAAGACTCAAAAAGGAAAGATAGTGTCAGACTAATTTCCCTTATAAACATTGATGCAAGAATACTCAATAAAATACAGAATCCAAAAACACATCAAAAATATCATGCACCATAGGCTGGAGGAGATAGCTCAGAGGCAAAGAGCACTGTCTGTGTTACATTAAAAATGTATTGGTTTGGCCTAAGTTTGCTAATAAAAGAGAGTATAAAGTGTACTTTTAGGCTGTCAGATCTATGCTGGGCAGAAACTATACTAATACAAATCTGTTCCTAAACTATGGTAAACAAACTACTCTAAACTGATATATAATACATATACCCCAAGCATTTGCCACTGTGATGCTCATCCCACCATTCTCTCCTTAGTATTTGTACTCCTTCAACCCTCTCTCCCTCAACTGACAAATCTCCTATCCCTCCAGGAGGTCCCGCCTTCCACTCCCTTTCCTTCTGCCCAGCTGGTTGGCTAAACAGCACTTTATTGACAGTTGTTACATCCAGTCAGCATTCCTCCACATGTCTGTTCTTCCAAAGAACCTGAGTTCAATTCCCAGCAACCACATGATGGCTCATAACCATGGATAATGAGATCTGGTGTCCTTGTCTGGTGGGAAGGCATATACACAGACAGGACACTGCATATATAATAAATAAATAAATCTTTTTTAAAATATATATCATCCACCATGATCAAGAGAGTTCTACCAGAGATGCATGGATGGTTCAACATACAAAAAATCTACCAATATAGCCCACTATATAAACAAACTAAAGGAAAAACCCACATGATCATCTTATTACATTCTAAAAAAAAAAATGGACAAAATCTGACACTCCATCACATTAAAATACTTGGAGAAACCAGGAATATAAGGCATATACCTAAACACAATAAAGGCAGTATACAAGTCAATAGACAAATCAAATTAAATGAGACTGACTTAACACATTCCAACAAAATCAGAGACAAGAAAAGGCGGCCCGCTATCACCATATCTTCTACTATAGTATTGAAGCTTTAGCTCTAGCATGATGACAACTAAAGGAGACTATGGGGATACAAATTAAAGTGGAAGAATTCAAAGTATTGCTATTTGCTGATAATATGATAGTAAAAATAACTGATCTCCAAATTTCTATGAGAGAACTCCTCCATCTCAAACACACCATCATCAAAGAGGCTGGATACAAAATAAATTCAAAAAAAAAAATCCGTAGCTCTCTTTATACAAGTAATGAACTGACTTTAAAAAAACTTACGGAAATAACACCCTTCCAATTGCCACAAATAATATAACAGATCTTAACATAGCTCTAGTAAAGCAAATAAAAGGTTTCTATGCAAGAACGTCAAGTGTCTGAAGAAAAAATTGAAGAAGGTATAAGAAGATGGAAAGACTTCCCATGCTTATTGATTGATAAGACTAACATAGTAACACCTCACCCTCTTTTTTGTTTTGTTTTACCTAAAACAATATGGTACAATAAAAGAGCTTCTAGAGGTATCATTACCCCTCATATAAAGCTATATTACAGAGCAATAGTAATATAAACTGCACAGTATTGGCCTGAATCAAACAGATGATGGAATCAAATTGAAGACCCAGAAGTAAACACACACACCTATAGATGGTTTGGTTTTTGACAAAGAAGCCAAAACCATACAATTGAAAAGAAACAGTATCTTAAACAAATGGTGGTGGTCTAACTGGATGTCTACCTGTGGGAAAATTTAAATAGTCTGTATTTTTCACCCTTCGCAAAACTCAAGTCCAAATGGATCAAAGAAGTCAGGATAACAGCAGATAAACTAAATGTATTAGAAGAGAAAGTGAGCAAGAGCTTCAAAATCAATGGAACAGTAAACAACTTCCTGAACTGATCACCCACACCTCAGGAACAAAGATCAACAATTAATAAATGGGACCTCTTGAAACTGAAAGTCATCTGTAAGTCAAAGGACACTGTCAATAGAAAGAAACAGCAGACTACAGATTGAGAACAGATATTCACCAATCCTACATCCAACAAAGGGCTAATATCCAAAATAAATTAAGGAACTCAGGTAATTAAACACCAACAATCCAAATAATACAATTAAAATTAGAGTACAGAGATAAACAGAAAATTCTCAACAGTCGAAAGTGTAATGGTTGAGCAACACTTTTAAAATGCTGAACATTTAGAGTCCCAATAGGATGCCCTCCCCTCTGTCCCACTTTCCTGGTAAGTGAAGGCTTTCGTGGGACATGCCCCTTGGGCTAGTATGCAGATATAAGTGAGTATATACCATTTGATTCTTTCTGCTTCTGGGTTAACTCACTCATTATGATCATTTCTAGCTCAATCCATTTATCCACAAATTTCGGGAATTCCTTGTTTTTAATAGCTGAGTAGTATTCCATAGTGTATATGTACCACAGTTTCTTTATCCACTCTTCTACTGAGGGACACTTAGGCTGTTTCCATGTTCTGGCTATTATGAATAAGGCTGCTATGAACATGGTTGAGCAAATTGGGAGAATAGCAAAATAAAAGGATACAGAGGGTCCTAGAAATCTACAAGTAGAACAATATGATAGGCAGATTTGGGCCCAGGGGTCCCGCTCAAACTAAGGCACCAGCCAAGGACAATACAGGAGGTAAACTTTAAACCCCTTCCCAGATCTAGCCAATGGTCAGAATATTCTCCACAGTTGAGTGGAGAGTGTGATATGACTTTCTCACGTACTCTGGTGCCTCACATTTGACCATGTCCCCTGGAGGGGGAGACCTGGTGGCACTCAGAGGAAGGACAGCAGATAGCCAAGAAGAGACTTGATACCCTATGAGCATATACAGGGGGAGGTAATCCCCCTCAGGAACAGTCATAGGGGAGGGGAATAATGGGAAAATAGGGGGGGGAGGAATGGGAGGATACAAGGGATGGGATAAACATTGAGATGTAACAAGAATAAATTAATAAAAAAAAAAAAGAAAAAAAATATTTCAAATGCCAAAAAAAAAAAAAAAATGCTGAACATTACTAGTCATCAGGAAAAGGAAAATCAAAATAACTCTGAGATTCCATCTTATACCAGTTTAAATGGCTAAGATTAAAAAACTCAAGTGACAACACCCGCTGGAGAGGGTATGGAAAAAAGGGAACACTCTTCCACTTCTGGAGGGCATGTAAATTTATAGAGCAACTTTGGAAATCAATCTGGTGCTTTCTCAGAAAATTGGAAATACTTCTACCTCAAGACCCAGCTATACAGCTCCTAGGCATATACCCAAAATATGGTTGACTATACCACAAAGACATTTGTGCTCAGCTATGTTCATAGCAGCTTTATTCATAAAAGCCAAAAACTGGAAACTGCACGGATGTTCCTCAACTGAAAAATGCATAAAGAAAATATGGTTCATTAACACAAAGGAATATTACTCAGCTATTAAAAATAAATAAATCCTGAAACTTTCAGGCAAATGGTTGAAGCTAGAGGAAATCATCCTGAATGAGGTAACCCAGACACAGAAAGAAAGATACTCATGATATGTACTCAATCATAAGCATACATTAGTCATACTATGGTACAGGATAATTATTCTATATTTCACAGTCCCAAAGAAAATAAGTAAACAGAGGACCCAAGGGAAGGTACTTAAATCTCATGTAGAAGTTTAAATTTAATAGACAGCAGAGGCAGTTGAAAATAAGTAGGAGACTCATCTAAGAGGGTGGAAATCAGATGTGGGGAAAGGACAGAGGGCTTAAAGAACAAAAAAAAAAAAAGCATAGGCAAGGGACATTGTGGGAAAGATTAAGCTTTGTCACAAGTGGAAGCAATCTTGGCAGGCTTTACCCTTGGGGCATCCCATGAATACCTTGTGACAGACTGAGTAGAGCCATCCTGGGCCTGGAATTCAGGAAACATACCTGGGACCGCCAACTAGGCTATTGTTTTTCTAATTGACCCTCAACGGGAAAAGGAGACCGCCCTTCCCATGTGACTCAGGCAGGTGGGGAGGAGAGAACAAGTTCAGCTGGGCTAGAGGGCTTGGGGAGCAGCAAACAGGCCTGACCAGCCCACGGGCCAGAGAGACACCTGAGGACCAGTCCCGTGGAACGGATACCGGAAGGCTCACTCTTTTGTCCCTTTAACCTTTTTTCCTTCTTGTGTAAGGTAGTTGGGTTGTATAATAAAGTTTAATTGTTAAAAACCAGAGCCAACAGGGCATCTCTGAGACAAGCTGGAGACCTATGATGGGGTAGGATCCTGAGAGGATATTGGTTGACACTAGTAGAGATCTCTAGTATTAAAAGTCATGGAGATTAAAGAGGCTACCTTCTAACTATACTGGACTTCCAGGGGAGACAAGAAATGCTAACCCACCTGCAAAAACTTCTATGCAAAATTTATCCTGCCTATATAATGGTGCAAGGATAAATATAGAGCAGAGATTGAGGAAAAGTCCAACCAATGACTAGCCCAACTTGAGACCCACGTTGTGGGAGAGAGCCAACCCCTGAACCTATTAATGATATTATGCCATTCTTGCAGATGGGAGCTTAGCATAGCTCTCCTATGAGAGGCTCCATGCTGAAGTGAATCAGAACAGATGCTGAGACTTATAGCCAAACATTGGGCAGAGCACAGAGAGTCTTGTGGAAGAGTTTGGGTAAGAATAGAAGAACTTAAAAAAAGACAGGAGTTGCACAAGAAGATCCGGACCCAGGATGGCTTATGCAGACTGATGCACCAAGTGCTGTGTGTTGTCTTGACCTAGATCCCTTATTTAACCAATGGGTAGCTTGGCCATCATATGTGTCTTTTAGACATGGGAGAGGTGGTTGTCTCCAACACAGACTCTGTTGTCTGCTTTTTGATCACGTCTCCCTCATGGTGCTGCCTCATCATGCCACTAAGTACTAGATTTAATCTGATAGCGTAAGGTGGTGAGGGATCCCCTTATAAGAGGAGTAGGGGATTAGGGATACAGGGAGTGGGGGAGGATAGGAACAGGAGAAGAGGAGGTGGCAGCTCTGATCATGATGTAAAGTGAATCAATCAAGCAATTAATCAAACAATCAATTTAAAAATGGAAGTGATAATGGTACAATGACATTTTAGTTTTTTCCTCTTAGCATACAAGTAATTTGTTAAATGGAAAGTGCAGTTTTATATGTCCTCATTTGGAGAGATCAAAATAGGACAGACATAGAGAAGGAGGAGACTGAGAAAAAGATTGCTGGATTATAGACCATAGAACACAAATTAAAATTAATTCCAGATGAGAAAATCCATAAGGGCTTGCTTGAGGAAAATATTCTGCAGCCCATTGAGATGCTGTATAAAAAGGCTTTCCTTATAAGCTAGCATGTTCACATTAGGCATTATATGTGTACTGTCAAGATTCAATTACTTGATAAACATCTATATGCTAAATTAAAAATACAGAGCTTATTTGATGTTACCTTGGAGAAAGGTCATACAACAGTTTATGTGCTTCATGTTACAGAAGTTAGAAAGCTAAAATATATGCACCATGCCATAGTTTCAGAATCAGAACTCCAATAGACTTTTGTTTTGAATTTCAGAGAGGATGATTCTACAGTTACGCCTTTATCAGCCAAGGACATTATGTACAGTGAACTTCAAATCTCTACCTAGATCTAACCAGTGGACAGGACATTCGCTACAGTTGAGTAGAGAGTGGGGACTGACTTTCACGTGAACTCTGGTGCCCCATATTTGACCATGTCCCCCGGATGGGGAGGCCTGGTGGCATTCTGAGGAAGGATAGCAGGTTACCAAGAAGAGACTTGATACCCTATGAGCATATACAGGGGGAGGAGGTCCCCCTCAGTCACAGTCATAGGGGAGGGGAGTAAGGGGGAAATGGGAGGGAGGGAGAAATGGGAGGATACAGGGATGGGATAACAATTTAGATATAATATGAATAAATTAATAAAATATATTTTAAAAATAGTCACCTTCACTGAGGCATGGTGGTGCACACCTTTAATCCCAGCAATCTGGAGGCAGAGACAGGTGGATCAGTGTGAGTTCAAAGCCAGCCTGGTCTACAAAAGTGAGTCCCAGGACAGCCAAGTATAACACAGAGAAACCCTGTTCCAAAAAAAGAAAAAGAAAATTAAAAACAAAATAGTCACTTTCTTGGATGCCTTTGCAAATTATACTTGATGGTGCTTCAGCATGTATATCCAAAGGAATACACACAGAACAACTCAATGGCTAGCTAAGATGGTCCAGCCTCAAAGACTGTTCCATCCAAGACTTTAGTTAAGCACTGCACTTTCTCATCTCACAAAGCCAGAACAACAAATGATATGTTACCTATCCCAAGGCTTGGCCATTTTCTCAATTTTCTAAGAGCCTCAAAAAAATAAAATTTAAAAAATTTAAAAAAAAATAAAACTACCTCCAGACAGCAGGAAGCAATTTCAAACGAATGCCATGCCATCCCCAAAAGATGACCTAAGTGGGTGTGGTCATTTGGTGGATGATGGATTATTATTTTAGTTAGGAGGGGATTGGTCACAAATTGTTAATGGCCCCCATTAGAAAGGAAACAAATTAGAAGTGATTATATTCAGGGATCCTCTTTTCTCTTTCATTTTCTTTCCTCTATCCTTCTTTCTTTCTCATCTAACGTTAGGGGTAAGTGGGAGAATAATTAAAAAGAAAAGGGAGGCATAGGAATAATAAAATAAAAGGGTACATTATTGAATCTACTTTAAGACTAGAAAGCAACAAGACTCAAATATTTTACATTGGTATAGATTTGGTATATATTGATACAAATTTAAATTTATATTTTGCTTTGATATGTGTGTGTTTGTGTGTATGTGTATTTCAACTTTTGCTCAAGGTATTGTACCTAAGAAAATCTTTTTAAGACATGGTGAATATTCTAGTCCTTGAAAGCTGCTATTATTGCAAACTGTTTGAAATAATTAAAAAAAAAAAATCCAGATAGTCAGTGAATAGAAATTGTGGTCATAATAGGTACTAGTTTATTTAATTACAGAAATAAGATTTATTTGGCCTCCTGTAGAATGCTTTCAAAGTTAAACAATTAGTAAATAGTAAGAATCCAACAATGATTGCCTACTCAAATATACTATAAGTGGTCTTTAGAAGTCTCAGAGGAGAAAAAAGAAAAAGAAAGAAAAAGCCTCAGAGATCTACAGAATAAGGCATTTAACTATGTTTTATTAGTAAAAAGGCATTTCGACAAAGAGTCATGTCTGCTTCTAGAAGCATCCCCATTCTACTTCAAAAAAGATGACAGGCATAAAAGTACCTCCACATGGAGTTTGTGTCAATTGTGACAAAGTAAGCCAACAGACAAAAACTGTCCTTTGCCTCAACTGCAGTCAGCATGATTTCCAACCTATGGACAAGTCATGGGCAAGAAATAGAAGGAAGAAGTCAACCACTGAATTTTTCTAAGACAAGATATGTAGTCCTTCATAATTCCTGATTCACAAAAAAATAAAATAAAATATGTCAGATATTCTGGACCAGAAAGTGATACTGCAAAATTGCAGAGTAACCTTGAATAACTGAAAAGACAGCTCTCTGTCATTTTTATAGTTTTGGAAGCTGCTTGCTCTGTACTTCCTTTCTACTCAGGTAATATTTAAACTTCTCAGGTATCTGACTGGGATGAAAACTAGAGTGTTATAGCCTCACATACAAGCTTAAGTTGTTTATTATTTAAATTAATTATATAGGTCTAAAACATTATACATCAACAAACGCAAGTTATGATAGAAAATGAGTTAAATACAGAATTTTGAGCTCACCAAGATAGAGTAGATAACAGTATTTTCTACAAGAATGCTCTGAATGTGATTCTTAGCTGTTAATTTTCATAATTGTTCTGAGTGTATATAGTTTATTAATGTAACAATAAGAGCCTTTTATTAAACTAAATGGGGAGATGTTGGGATAATGTCTTTGTACATTATGTAAAGATTGTCTCTGTATTATTCAGATGCTTGTTTCTGTGCCTGTGCAGATTTGATTCTGTCCAGACTTTGGCTTTCTCTTTTTATGAAGCATCTCCTGCCTCAAAGATTTGTAAACATTGTTCTCCATCACCTTCTGATTTGGCAAATAAGGATCTAAATATCCTATAGCTGGCCAGGAGAGTTAATTATGGACTTCCACTTACAACAAGGTCTCCTGTGAAGGTGGAGTCACCATCAGAACACACATGAAGAAGCAGGCACCAGACTGAGACTAAGATAAGAGGTAATGGGCAATGTGGTGGGAAATGTAGACTAAGCCAGTGTTAATAGCTCAGTATTTACCCATCTACAGTGTCTGAAGCTTTTAATAAATATTATAGGTCCATGTGCCCATATTCAGGAGATATGGCAGTCATAGAGAACCATACTTCTACATAACATCATAGGTTAAAATAGGCAAAGAAAGTCTCATTATATTTAGGGACTATAACACACTTTATATTCTTTCATGTAAGATGGTCTTGATTTCAGCCAGTAGACATGAGGTGCTTTTCTCTCCATCACTTTCATTTCTTTATAATTAATTAATATTAATATTCTTTTATGAGACTTAAATCCCTTAATCTTAAATTGTTTGAAAACGTGATTTCCTCTTTTGAGTGTTCTTATCCCTGCATATGGACATAGACCCCAAAATTCCCAGTGAACAACACTCTACATACCTAATCTCAGTGAAACATGAAAAGGTCTAAGCTCCAATGGGGACTTGATGTGTTGTTTTAAAGAAAGTAAATCCCACATTTTTTTTTATTTCAACAGTGAAGAATCAGAAAGTCAGATGCTGTGTTGAAAACTTGCTAGCTCAGAGACACAGAGAAAACAACCATCTGGCTAGCTCAGCCAACAGCCCAGGAGGAGAAAGTCAAAAGCCCAAGAGACAAAGTTCAAGAGCTAAAAGCAAAAAGCTTCTTCTACACTCTTTCTTAAATATCATTCAACTCAAAGTTCCTCCTATTCTTTAACACATGTCAGCTGATTTCTTGCTCCAGTTCTTGACCTAGGGTTAATTGTTTTAAATCCTGTGTAAAGAAATCACTTGGATTAAATGTGTGTGTTAAGGATTAACTATAACAAAGAAAAGACAGGTCGCAGAGGTTCACACTCTCTGGGACCACAATGCGATCAAATATCCTGCAAATTAAGAGGCTTCATCCTAAAAAATTAGAATATTTCTAGTCATGACGTTATGAAGAACATTCCCCAAATACTTCGCAAATAGTTGAAACAACCATTTGCTTCAAATTTCATGGCTTCCTTGTTGTTATTACTGAGTAGTATTCTATTGTATAAATGTAACACAGTTTCTTTATCCATTCTTCAATTAAGGGGCATTAGGTTGTTTTCTGTTTCTGGATACTGTGAATAAAGATGCAGTCAGTTGAGGAAATGTTCTGGTGGTAGGGTAGGATGAGGAAAATTGGAGGGAGGGTGGGTCTGGAAGGAGACATTGGAGGGGGCTACGACCAGTATGTATGGTGAATAAATGAATTGATGATGATGATGATGATGATGATAAACAAAATCCATCCATGACCTTGGTCCACTAACTTGGAAAAACTACAAGCTGCAACTGATGTTTTACAGCAACAATAAAAAACAAAAACAAATAAACAAAAAGAATGTATATGTGTGTTATCAGAAGGAGATGATTTTAGACAGTTTACACAGATTATAAGTTGTATCAGTACATAATTGAGATTTAGGTGCTCCTGTTATAACCATGACATATTTCCTCTTTTTAAAAATTTGTTTATTTTTAATTTATTCACTTTACATCCCAATTGTAGCCCCCTTACTTATCTCCTTCAAGTCCCATTCTCATCTCCACCACTTCCCTAGTCCTCAGAAACAGGGATACCTCCTCCCCTACCATCTGACCCCAGCCTATCAAGCCTCAACTGAACTGCCTGCATCCTCTACCTCTGTAGCTAATCAAGACTGTACTGCAAGGTGGAAGTGATCAATGAGTGGGAAGCAGAGGCCATGTAAGAGGGCATCCCCTACTCTCCTTATTATTGGACTCACATGAAAATTGTACTGCCTCCAATCTACCTCAGAGCAGGGGGTCTAGGTCCTCTCCATGCATGGTCCTTGGTGCATCAGTCTCTGCAGGTCCAGATTTGCTGTCTCTGTTGTTCTCCTTGTGGAGCTCCTGTCTTCTTCAGGTCCTTCTATCCTCCAACTTCCTCCATAAGTCCCAGTGCTCTGCCCCAATGTTTGCCTGTGAATCTCAGCATCTGCTTTGATTCCCTGCTGGGTTAAGTCTTTCAAAGTACCTCTATGGTAGGCTTCTATCCTGTTCCCTCTCAAGTACTTCCAGTGTCTATTCTATTTGCCCTTATGATGCAAACTTGTACAGCTACTTTGGAAGTCAATCTGGCACTTTCTCTGAAAATTGGGAATAATGATACCTCCAGACACAGCAATACCACTGCTCGACATATACCTGAAAGATGCTCCTCCATACAAAAAGGACATTTGCTCAACCATATTCATAGCAGTTTTCTTGACAATAACCAGTAATTGGAAAAATCTAGATGTCCCTCAACTAAAAAATGGATAAATAACTTGTGATACAGGTACCAAAGTGGATTTTTTGCCCCAAACATGGAAGTTGGATTGGTAAGATATAAGCCCTAGAAAGACTTGTAAATAAAAATTTTTTAAAAACTTACTCAGTCACAGTCAGAAGAATTTAAACAAAAACCTATCCTGTCAACAGGAGATGAAACTGAAGGGCAGCCCTAGTTTGTTAGAAAACCAACCATAGTTTATCCAGTTACTATACAAGACCTACCAGGAAACAATAGGCACTCCCAAAGTTATGAGATAGTTCAGTGGGATCCTATAGACATTTAGATTGAAGGGATTTAAGGAAGCAATCGTTTCATACGGTATGCATTCTTCCTATGTAAAAATAGATATTAAAGTTGTGAGCAACTCAGAACAGAATTATCCCCCCCCCCCGAAGACTGGAAAGCTTTGACAACAGAAATATTGGAAGCTGATCCTCAGTTACAATGGTGAACATAGTATAAAGTTGAAGCTATGACCATAGAACAATGATATAGATTAACAAGGTTTTTTAAAAGAAACACTTTGCCAATCTTAATTCTTAATTTCTGAAGTCCTGTATAGTTAGATTAGCTAATTATATAGGTGCACACTGAGATTTGTGACCAAATGCCTGGATCTAACCTAGAATGAATGTTTTCCTTGATCATAAATGTGCTTGTGACATATGAAGGTGCAGTTTTTTTCTACTCTGTAGGAGGGCTCAAAATTACTTGAATCAAATCAGGAATTCTATAAAATCATTATCAGGAATTATGAAATCATCAATTCATCAGCACAGCATGATTATCTGAAGGTACATCTTCATAATAATATTCAGGAAATCTGCTCAATAGAGTGAAACAACAGGCAGTGAGAATCTCTTCCATGCTAGATATATAAGACAAGCCTGGAAAGGCAACAAGAAGCAATCCAGGAACAAAGTCCCTGGGACCTTGCCTATCAAGAACATATCCATCATAGACCTTGCAAAAACAGAGTCACCAAAGAAGGTGGAAATAGTTTTCCACTGTTACAGTTAGCTCTTTTAGAATAAGTTACTGGTATCAGCTGGTAATGGAATCTTGGGAATTCCACAAGCCCATGATGATACCAAAACTATTATAGCCCTTTGTCAAGCTGCTGTGCTAAGCACAGCCAAGGAAGCAGGTGGCTGCCCAAAACAAACCTGAAGGCTGGTCCAGTAAGATGCAGGCACAGGAGGTGGGAGCTTCACTGGTGGTCAGAACCAAGATAGCTGTAGTGATAGAGCAGACTTCAGTGGCTGCCAAGGCAACTCTGCTATCGCTGCTTGGCTGGTAGTCAAGCCCCAGGCATCCAGTGACCCCAGAAGAAATGATGGGGTAAATAAATAAATAAATAGGCTCAGACAGTCATGGTTGAAGATGAGAGAGAGGGGGGGAGGGAAAAGAAGAAGGAGGAGGAGGAAAAGGAGGAGGAGGCGAAGAAGAAGGAGAAAGAAGGGAGGGAGATAGGGAGAGATAGAGAGGGAGAGATAGAGAGGGAGAGGGAAGAGGGAAGGAGGGATAAAGGGAGAAAAGGAGGGAGAGATGGAAAGAGATAGGGAAGAAGGGAGAGAAGGGGAAGGGAGGGAGAGAGAGATGGAAAGACAGAGCAGAGGGAGGGGTGAAGAAGGGAGCAAGAGAGGAAGGAAAGAGAGAGGGAGAGAGGGAGGGAAGGAGGGGAAAATGGAAAGAAAGAGGTGGAAGGAGGTGGGGAAGGGAGGGAGGGAGAGATGGAAAGACAGAGGAGAGGGAAGGAGGGAAAAAGAGAGGGAGGGAGGGAGGAAAAGGGAAGAAGGGAGATAGAAGGAGGGAGAGAGGGAGGGATGGAGAGAGAGGGAGAGATAGAGAGGGAGGGGGATGGAGAGAGAGAAAGAGGGGGAGGGTGGGAGGGAAGGGGAAGGGGGAGAGAGAAAGAGAGAGAGAGAGAGAGAGAGAGAGAGAGAGAGAGAGAGAGAGAGAGAGAGAGATTTACTTCATGAATCATAGACATTTACAGACCTTGGGCAGTGGAAGAAGGTTGAGGGTGAATGTTCACTGGGGCTAGAGAGCAGGGATACTTAATTTACATGTAACAAAACAGTCCTATCATAAGAGAGGAAAAACAGTACCTAATTACCCTATGGGTAGAGGAAGAGCTCCAGAAAAATTCAAAGGTCATTAGTTAAAAGGCAAGAGACAAAGATATCTTATTAACATAGGGTGGGAATCCCCAGGTATTTGCTGAACAGGTTTTTTATCAAGAAAAGGATGGTCTCTCTGCTGGCTATGTGATGCTCCTTAGAGTTTCTAGGGCTCAGGTAGAGGGGATCCCACTGTTTTTTTCCTTGTGGTCTTGTTTAAGCAGATAAAAAGTGAACAGTTCCCTATCTTGTTAGGTAGTAAACGTGGGGGGGGGGCAAGACATGGTTTCTCTGTGTAGCCTTGGCTGTCCTGGACTCACTTTATGGACCAGGCTGGCCTCGAACTCACAGAGTTCTGCCTGCCTCTTTCTCCCAAGTGCTAGGATTACAGGCATGTGCCATCATGCCCAGTTAGGTAGCAAATTTTAAAACACCATTTGTTCTTTCTAAAACTGGTAATTTGGGATGAGGTGCCACACGTTGCCAGGAGTCAGTGTCTCATAAAGTGTGGGCATTTCTACATTTCTCTCTCTCTCTCTCTCTCTCTCTCTCTCTCTCTCTCTCTCTCTCTCTCTCTCTCTCTCTCTCTCTCTCTCTCTCCATTTATCCTATGACACATCATCAAAGTACAATCACTACCAAGTAAGGAAACATCATTATTTGGATCTTCCTTGGGGAGGAATGGAAGTATGGGAGAAACACAAATTGTGATAGATGGTCTATCACAGCAAACTAGGACTGTAAAGGACAGAATTATTGAGAAGAATTTCAAGGAAAGGGAAGAATTGTAATTACAGGAAGCCAAAGAGTTATACTATTACTTCACTGTTACATTAAAAATGTATTGGTTATGGGTCACGTGCCCTTGCCTGTGGGGATCAGAGAGTTCTTCTCTGGAACTGGCAGGTGACCTGGTTTCTGCTCCAGGAGACTTTGTTCTAAACCTTAAGCTCCTGACTGGGTTGGCAGAGGTAGGCTTCTGCCTGATGCCATTCACACTACTGAGAGGATTCAGACTAGCTGTGTTGGGAGCTGCTGTTTAATTTTCTGTCCTGACCCCTCAGGGCAGTTCAGCCTCTCCCAAGTGTGTAGGAGACCCCGCTGGACCGTGGGGACTGTAGCTTTCCACCACACAACAAGGACATATGCTCAACCATGTTCATAGCAGCCTTATTTACAATAGCCAGAACCTGGAAACAGACTAAATGTCCCTCAGTTGAAAAATGGATAAAGAAACTGTGGTACATTTACAGTATGGAATACTATTCAGCTATTAAAAACAAGGAAATCCCAAAATTTGTGGGCAAGTGGATGGGACTAGAAATGATCATAATGAGTGAGTTAACCCAGAAGCAGAAAGACTCACATGGTATATACGCACTTATAACTGGGCACTAGCCCAAAAGGCATGTCCCATGAAAGTCTTCACTTACCGGGAGATTGGGATAGATGTGAGGACATCCTACTGAGACTCTAGGTAAGCGAAATATAGGAGATGGGGAAAATAGAATGACCCAGAGGGTCCTAGAAACCTACAAGAAGAACATAGTGATGGGTGGATTGGGGCCTAGGGGGTTATGCTAAAACTATTGCACTAACCAAGGACAATACAAGTAGTAAACATCGAATCCCTACTCTGATCTACCCAATGGACAGGACATTCTCCTCAGTTTTCTGGAGAACAGGGACTGACTGTGACATGATCTCTGGTGCTCCATATTTGACCACCTCCCCTTGGTGGGGAGGCCTGATGGCACTCAAAGAAAGAATAAACAGGATACCAAGATGAGACTTGATAGTCTATAACCATATAGTGGGGGAGAAGGTCCCTCTTGGTCATAGACAAGGGAGGGGAATAGGGTGAAAATGGGAGGGAGGGAGGAATGGGAGGATACAAGTGATGGGATAACAGTTGAGTTGTAATATGAATAAATTAATAACATTTTTAAAAATAAAAATAAAATAAAAGTAAATAAAAAGCAATTGAAATTTTCAAATAAGCAAAACATGCAAATCTAGAAATCTCCCAATAAAATAAGAATGTGATATGAAAATAAAAGTTATAATAATAAACATGTCTGCTAGAAGTAATTTTTTAGACTTGTCTACATAAAAAAATCTCACAATAAGTGTTCCTAAAACAAATTGAAAGGACAAAAAGTAAATGTTTAGACAAGTATTCATGAGTCACGCCCAAAGTAGAAGTGACAGCTCTGCAGTCAACAATAAAGTAAGATATGTGTTATTTTGTTATTTCAAAATAGAATCCATAATCATGATACTGAAGTCATAAAAACCTATACTATATAATATATTTTGAAGCATATAAAACAAAAATACAGTGAGAAGACTAGGAAGACAAAAGGAGGTTGGGATATATGCAAGCTCAGAATTTGGTTAAATAAATCAGGTGTAAAATAAAGTAAAATGTCTGAAGGGACCCAGCAGGCCCAAGAGTGGCAAACATGGCTCCACAGGTGATGCTCTTCCCCCTCCCCTCTCCTGTGCTGAACCATGAGATCACAGTCCCAAAGCTAGCCACCAAAGGTCTCTTCCTCTATTTGGCCACTTTCTTATGCTTGACTCATTCCTGGAGTAGATCACCAAGGGGCAACTATCAAAACATCAAGGCCCACCAGTCAAATATCCCTATTTAGGTGCCCTGATTAACAAACCCAATCAAATTTACCAACCCATCCTCGTTCATTCCAACACAGACCTCCCCTTTTTCCCTCTTAAAATGAACACTTGCACAGTCATTTACTGCCATTTCTGTCTGATTCAGATTCCACCATCTTGTCTCTTTGCCTTGCTTACTGAAAGATCTCTTTGTATTTGGAAATTGATGTTTGGATGTGGTCTGTGTTTCATCCACATCCAATCTCCAGAGGAGAGAACCCAACAACAGCCAAGGCCCTTCAATATACAACTACTTAATAAAATATATTGGAAAAATAAAATATATTGGAAAATGTATCCTGAGTTACATAGGAAAAGTGGAAATATGCTTTCTTAATGTTTATAGAACTTCTTTTTCTTTTTTCTTCTTTTAATATCTTTTTTATTTAAGTAATTTAATCAGATTACATCTCAATTGTTATCCCCTCACTTATATCTTCCCATTCCCCCTCTCTCCCTCTTTCACCCTATTCCCCTCCTCTAGGTCTGTGACAGATGACCTCCTCCTCCACCATATGATCACAACCTATCAGGTCTCATCATGGCAGCCTGCTTACCCTTCCTCTGAGTGCCACCAGGTCTCCCCACCAAGGGGAAATGGTCAAACAGTGGGCACCAGAATTCATGTCAGAATCAGTCCCCACTTTCCACACATCTGTAGAAAATGTGGTGTCCATTGGCTAGATCTGAATAAGGGTTCTAGGTTTACTGCATGCATTGTCCTTGGTTGGTACAGTAGTGTGTGTAGGGCCCCCTTGGGTCCAGATCTGCAAGCCTTAATGGTCTTCTTGTAGGTTTCTAGGACGCTCTGGATCCTTTTCTCCCCCATTCTCCCATACCTTTCTCAGCTGGAATCCCAATAGGAAGTCGCAGCATCTATCCCAATCTCCTGCTAAGTGAAGACTTTCAGGGGACATCCCTGTTGAGGCTAGTTTCCAATTATAAGTGAGTACATACCATGTGTATCTTTCTGGGTCTGGGTTAACTCACTCAGGATGATCATTTCTAGTTCCATTTGCCTGCAAATTTCAATATTTCCTTGTTTTTAATAGCTGAATGGTATTTCACAGTGCAAATGTACCACAGTTTCTTTATCCATTCTTCAACTGAGGGACACTTAGGTTGTTTCCAGGTTCTGGCTATTATGAATAAGGCTGCTATGAATATGGCTAACCATATGTTCTTGTTGTGTGGTGGAGCATCTTTTAGGTATATTCCAAGGAGTTGGAATAGCTGGATCTTGAGGTAGCCCTATTCCCAGTTTTCTGAGAAAGTGCCAGATAGATTTCCAAAGTGGTTGTACAAGTTTGCACTCCCACCAGCAATGAAGGAGTGTTCCCTTTTCTCCACATCCTCACTAGCATGTGCTGTCACTTGAGTTCTTTATCTTAGCCCTTCTGATGGATGTAAGATGGAATCTCAGAGTCGTTTTGATTTGCATTTCTCTGATGACTAAGGACATTGAATATTTAAGTGTTTCTCAGCCATTCGAAATTCCTCTGTTGAGAATTCTCTGTTTAATTCTGAGCCTCATTTCTTAATTGGGTTATTGGGTTTGGTAGTGTTTAATTTCTTGAGCTCTTTATATATTTTGGGTCCTAATTGAACATCTAAACTAAATATATACAGGATTAGGTCATTCCAAGAGTATGTGTAGGCTTCTATAATAAATTCTCAGTCATTTTTCTAGAAGTATAACACTTGGAAAATATTTAACATCCTTCCCTTGAATTATAAATTTGTCTTGTGCTTTAAAAAAACTTCTAAATCAATAATAAATTTTAATGGAATTTTTATTACTTTTTTATTTATTTATTTAATCACTTTACATTCCCAATCCTAGACCACTCCCTCCTCTCCTCTCAATCCTAGCCCCACCCCCTCCATCTATTTTCCCCTCTTTTTATTCCCTCCTCCTTCCTCCCAGAGAAGGTGAGGCCCCCAATTGTTACCAATCCACTGTGGTATCTCATGTCACTACAGGATTAACCACATGCTCTCCCACCTTGGAGTGACAAAACAGCCAAGCTAGGCGAAAGTGACCCAGCAGTAGGTAGTAGATTCAGAGACAGCCCTTACTCCTATTGTTAGGGGAGATGACTAAGCTGCACATTTCCTACATATGTACAGGGGGTCTAGGTTCTGTCCATGCAAGTTCTTTGGTTGGTGGTTCAGTCTCTCTGAGCCCCTGTGGGCCCAGGTTACATTACTCTGTAGTTCTTCTTGTGGTGTCTCTCTATCCTGCCTCTAAGAAGGCAGTTATGCTAGACTCCTGTCTGCAAGCATATTAGAGTATTATTAATAGTGACAGTCACTGCCATTCTCTCAGTCTCTGTTCCATCTCTGCCCCTATTCTTCTTGCAGACAAGACAAATTTAATGAAGAAGGTTTTATGTCTAAGTTGGTGTCCCCTCACCCTCACCTGGGAGTCTGACCTGGCTACATGAGGGACTTTATGCTCCTTAAACACTCTTTGCTTGGAGTCTCAACTAGGGTCACCCCCATAGATTCCCAGGAGCCTATCCTGTCCCAGGCATGCCCTTCTCTCCCCCTGTTCTTATCCTCAGCCACCCTCGTAATCTCTCCACCTACCTGATTGCGATTCCCATTATCCTCAATACCCCATCTTCCACCCAGTTCCCGCCTCCATATACTTTGGGTACCTATTGTATTGCCTGTTCTGAGTGAGATTCAACATCTTGCCTTGAGCTCTCCTTGGCTTCTTTGAGTCTGTGGATTGCAATATGGTTATCCTGTACTAAATGGCTAATATTTGTTTATAAGTGAGTACATACCAAGCGTGTGTTTCTGTGTCTGGGTCACGTCACTCAGGATGATCTTTTCTAGTTCCATCCATTTCCCTGAAATTTTCATTATTTCCTTGTTTTTTTGTTTAAATGATTTATTCAGATTATATTTCAATTGTTATCTCTTGACTTGTATCTTTCAATTCCCCCCTTGCTTCCTCTTTCACCCTATTCCCCTCCCCTAGGTCTCTGACAGAAGGGGACCTTCTCCCCCACTATATAATCACAGCCTATCAGGTCTCATCTGGATAGCCTGCTTACCCTTCCTCTGAGTGCCACAAGGCCTCCCCACCAAGAGGAAGTGGTCAAATAGGGGGCACCAGTGTTCATGTCAGAACAAGTGCCCTCTCTCCACACAACTGTGGAGAAGGACCATCCATTGGCTAGATGTGAATAGGGAGTGCTTTCCTTGATTTTAATAGCTGATAAGTATCCATAGTGTAAATGTACCACATTTTTTATCCATCCTTCAGTTGAGGCATATCTAGGTTCTTTCTAGTTTATGGCTATTACGAATAAGGCTGATGCTTAAATCTGTTGCTCCTGTTCTCTTCCCTAGGTTTTTCCATCTCACAGATTCCCTCAGTTTGTGTTTTCTTTATTGCTTTTACTTCTATTTGCAGGTCTTGGATACTTTTATTCATCCCCTTCACCAGTTTATTTGTATTTTCAGGTATTTCTTTAAGGGATTTATTCATTTCCTCTTTAATCATCTCTAATATCTTTATAAGTTTGGGTTTGAAATCATTCTCTTGGGCTTCAGTTATGTTAAGGTATCCAGGGCTTGCTGTGGTAGAATCCTTGTGCTCTTCAGGTGATATATTGTCTTGGATCTTGTTTGATGTGTGTGTGTGTGTGTGTGTGTGTGTGTGTGTGTGTGTGTGTGTGTGTGTGTGTGTGTGTTTATGCTATCCTCTAGCCATTTGGTTATCCCTGAGTGTTCCTGTTTGTTGATGAAGTGTCTGGCTTGGTAACCATGGGTGGAGCTCCTCGATGAAGCTGGAATATCCATCTTGGTGACTATGTGCCGGACAAATGGAAGTCAGGGACTGCTCTCAGCTCAGGGCGGCTGACTGTGTTCCTGGGCTGGATCAAGCCGGAGTATCCTCCTTGGCAATGGGAGGGGCCACCCAACGGCGGTCGGGGACCACTGTCAGCTCACACGTGAAACTGTCCATGGGCTGCCTGGATGAAGCTTGTGTATTCAGTTTGGTGGCCTCTGAGAGAGCGATAGACAATTGGGGGCGGGGGGGAAGACCATGGACAGTTCAGGGCAGCTGGCCGTGACTCTGTGCCATTGATGGAAGAGGGGCCTTAGAAGAGTGATGCACTAACCTGGATGGGGCAGGGGCATTTTGCTTGGTGACCGCATGCCTGACTAATGGAGTCGGGGACCACTCTCAGCTAAGGGCAGCAGAACTTGTCCTTGAATGCCTGCGGAAGATGCGGCTAGGAAGGGTATAAACTAACCTGGGTGGAGCTGGGGTATCCAGCTTGGTGGCCTTGTGGGAGTTCCCAACAGTGGGGGTCTGACAATAGGAGTCTGTACAGTGGGCAGCTGAACATGCTCCTGGGCCACTCAGTGGAAAAGGGGTCTTGGAAGGGGATTGGACTAACCTGAATGAAGTTAGGTTTTCCATCTTGGCGACGGCATACTCGACTAATGGAGGTAGGGAAGTACTCTCCACTCAGGGCAGCTCAGCGCATCCCTGAGCTCCCAGGCTATGGCATCTGCCTTGATGGGCTGAACGTTGCAGCTAATAAATCTTCTACATACTCTTAGGCATTGGGTATATTTTGAGGGCTTTGAAATAACCAAATCTGAGCACATTGCATTCAATTATACTTAGAGAAGTTAGATCTCTCTTACCACCTTTCCCTGAGTTCAAGGGATTGACTTCAGGTCACCATGACTACACAGAAACCTTTCCAATGCCTCATAATTTTAACAGTGAAAAAATAATTTAATATTTTGAAACACAAAAATGTAAATTAATCAAGAATTAGTGCTAGAGAAACATTTAAATTTGAAAACAAGTAACTTTTTACATATGGTAATAGAAAAGACCCAAAAAGTTAACTGTAAGGGAAAGCCTTCTTTAGATATTTTTTGTGGTTGTTCTTTTGATATGTTGGTCTCTGAATCCATTTACAACTCTGGGGATCTTTGAAATAAAAATCTTGCAATGAGGCCAGAGATTTTGTGGCTTGCTTGCTTACAACAATCTTCTTCCAAATAATTCTAACTGTACCTGAAAAACAGGTTCCAAGAGAACACAGCCTGATGTAATAGGTCATCAGCTGTTTGGCTATAGCTCCCTGTATTTCTTTAAAGGCTTCCTCTTAGACTTTCATCATCATCTTCATTAGCATAGCTCTAATGTCATTTTCCTGTGTTTCAGTTGTGTTATAGTATCCATGCATGCCTGTGGGTGGATTACTGGGTTCTGGACATCCCATGTTGCTCTTGCTTTTGTTGTTGTGTTTTCACACTGACCTTTAGCCATCTGGTTGTCTCTGGTGTTGGCTGGTAGCTTCTGGTACCTGCTGAAGTTCTCAGGGTGGGAAGAGCCCTGGGCAGGAAGCTCAGCGTTCCTTGGAAACACAAATGCTGGAGTTTTGTGGCCCATAAGCATGGACTGTTGGTTGTTGTGGAATCACTACTATTCTGCTGATCTGATACCATGAGCAATCAGCGCCATCATGTTGGCTCTCCCCAAAAGAAGAATTTAATTGTGATTTTTTTTTACTAGCATAAAAACCTTATCCTAAAAATAACCTTTATCACTATTATTTGCTATTATTAATTTAAGGTCTTTTATTACTCTATGTCTGACATCTAACTATAATATTAATTCTTTGAATAATGCCTTGTTTACAGATAATTATGTAGAATTCGGCCTAATTAAATTGTTAATATCTTTCTGCTCTTCATGTGATTTTAGACATCTGAACAACATGGTAGGTGTATGCTAGGCAAGCCCATCCACTGTGGTATTTCCTAACTACTATTATCATTTTCTGAAAGACTCAACATCCAGATCTTCTGAGGACACATGCATAGCTAGTATGTTTCTGAGATAAAGCTTTGTGGCCACATGTCCACATCATACTTCATGAAAGAACAATTATTTGTATATCATTCGTGTTTTCCTGAGGATTATGAGATGTCACAGAAAATCAAGTATTTGGAGACAATGAAAAGATTATATGAACTTTTTAATATGATTATTTATTCAAACACAATGCCTCAGGGGAAAAGTACTGGAATGCGGATAACAAAGTTCATTACATAATTCATTATTTCACCATCTAGACAGACTATTTTTAACTTTTAAAGAGTAATGATACTCAGGCCATTGATTATAAAATATACATTTCCCATTTTGTCCTAAATAACAGAATATTTTTAAAAAGCAGATAAAACCAACATTAGCATTTTGTTTTGCTTTGGGTTTTTTGGGGTTGGGTTGGGTTGGGTTTTTTGTTTGTTTGTTGTCTTTTAGTGTATCCAAAGGCTTCATTTGAAGTGATACTCTGATTTAGGCATCCATAGAAAACTTGATAAACTAGCACATGACCAAATGTTCCCAAAGAAGAGCTGATTTCATAGAGTCTAAAATGGTCATCAAATTATGAATCATGGGAGACCAAAACTACTACTATACTTTAAAAACTACTACTGGACTTTTACCTAATACATGAGAATAGAGATGCACCCATATATTAACCTGTTTCCTATTTCAACACAATACTATGGCATGGATGTCAGAGTGTATTCTCAAGAAATTTAATTATCCCACATCAAAATATGTTCATTCATGACTCTCTTGTGTATGGGAGGAAATTTCTCCTTTTGTGCGCTGTGAAGTTTTATATGAGAAACTCTCCGAGAAAGTCAAGTGTGGTGGCATGCCTTTATATGACTAGCATCTGGAGATGGAGGCAGAAAAATAACAACTTGAGGGCAACCAAGGCTACATAGTAAGTTCTAGGCAAGTCTCAGGTACATAACAAGGCATTATTACAGAACTAAATACACACACACACACAGGAATTTACAAAGACAATTTTTTGCAAGCTTTACAATGCAAAAATTAACAAAATGTATATTTCATCTAATGAAAATTTCAAAAACTCAGCTATCATCTATCTACCTATCTATCCATCTAACTCTCTATCATCTATCTATGTATCTATTACCTATCTATCCAATTTGTTATCTATCATCTATTTCTTAGTGTGTGTGTGTGCATGAGTGTGTGTGTGTGTGTGTGTTTCCTTCAGAATACATGACAATAACAAGGTAAAGGAAAATAGGATATTGAAATGGCTATTTTTGGAATCCACAAATGAAAAATTTAGGTTACACACCATCCAAGTATTTTTTTAATGCTTCTTTACAGATATATGACTTGTTGGTGTTTTAGAAACAAGATTGAAACAAGGTTACTAATGGTATATCACTGAAGATTCCTAATGCTATTGGGTCACACTGAATCAAGCCTTACATGAGTATATAGAAGTATTAACAATACACTGTTGTTTCAGGATTTTCCACTTAAGTATTGAATTACCTATAAAAATAAAAAAAAATTCTCATTGAAATCAACTATATTATAGCTATTGTGAATGATCAATGATAGAAACTAGCATTCATTTTTCACTCTATGCACCACAAGATAAAAGTAAGATGCATTCATTAGTCCCTTACTAAATATTAAGAACTTCATATACTCAATCTTTTTTTACGATTGAGAAATTCTTATCTAGAACAAAGAAGAAAAAATGTTTTAGTTGACATAGAAGGAAAGAACTGTTTGATAGAGGAAAGATGGGTTATGAATGCAGACATGACTATATTTACATATTTGAGGAGAAACATAGTCTTGAATAGTCACTGTATCATATTTGCTAACAATACAGAAGGATGAAAAACTCAGAAGAAAGAAAGATAATGAGGAAAATTCCACATAATTTCTTAATTAAACAATTATGTATTGGAAGATGATGATGGCCACTAGTGGAAGTAACTTCTGTAGCTAAGCATTGATAGACTTGTAGGAGCACAAACCTGAGGTGTAAATGTGCAGCCTTCAAATCTGAGGTGGATTTCATGATTGGTCAGATATTTGTTCATGTGAAAACAATTCTGATAGCACTAATGCATAATTTTCCTCAGAAAAGTAACTCTTTCTTACAAGGGCTCATATTCCTTTTATATTGGCAAACCTGAAATTTTTTAGAACTTACTTCTCTCTCCATAATGAAGTTGTCTTGCCTGTCATTCACAGGAAGCCCTTATGGCTCTTGATAATAATTAATATAATACATGTCTTAATAATTATCCATAAGGTCTTAGAAGTGAAAAAAATTAAGAGCATGTAGCAGATACCCAACTGAAAGTGTAGAGGTTGATGTAAGTTTTGTTTTAATTGGCATGTTTCAAACTTTCTTCAAACCTCATTGGTTATGGAAAAAAAAAACCACCCACAGCAATGAGGTTCCATTTAAGCAAATCTCAATTCAGCGTTCTCAAAGTAAAGATAGACTGTGGAGAGAATTTATTATCTACACACATAATAATTCCACTTGAAGGCTAATCTTTCAATCTAACTGTGATTATGAATTTCATCTATATAGTCCTGATGAAATATAAAGGAAAACATAGGCTAGGCATTTGCTCGTGGGGTTGGGATTATTCAGATTAAGTACAGGAGCGTGCATTCTATTACAGGTTTTCTGAAATTTATCCTATGTAAAAGTAGTAAAAATATTATCTTTTATTCAACCTAACAACTCATAAACATAGAATTTGCCACTTGTTCCCATATGTATGAAAAGACCCCCATGAGTATAAACACTGAACAACTAATTTTTACTTTGTGGCTACCTGTTCTTGGTTTGATTGATAATGGGTGAATAGGAATTCACTAAGTTATAAAACATATTCTTCCAATACTTCTCATAATGCTTCTAGGACATCCAATGCTACAAGATTAAACACTTTATCCTTTTTTAGAGAGTCATCCTTTCATCACATTCAAGAAAAGATATAATTCGGTGAGTCTGAATACATTCAAGTTGTCACTACTATACCCTTAAAAGTCAAGGTTTTCTTCTATATCCCTACATTTTTTATCTATCAACCCTTCTAAGATAAACTCTAAACATGATCATGGTTGATTGCATAAAGTATACAGTGAAGTCCATGTAATACTTTGACACTTTTATTGTAATATTAATATTCTAATTGCTATATGAAAACTGAAGAGAGCATTTTTGAGATCTTTGAAGGAAAGGTTTTAAATTTACAAGATTAAAAGTGTGAACCTAGCTTTACCAATGTGTCGAAGCATGAACTATCAAGAGTATATTGCCTCAAATATTCAAATATTGATTTCAAGAAAAATAATGTGCTAACATTATATCTAGAAGAACAAAATAACTGGTAAGCATAAACCATGCAATACAAAGTATAATTAATATATTATGCTCATATATTTACATAATGACAATTTTATTAGCTCAATTTGCAATCCAAGCAGAAGTGGGAAGAGATGCATAATGTTCATTAAACCAAACCACATTGCAGAAGACTTCTGCTCAACTCTATTACCTCCTCAATAAGAAAGTGCATCAAGATAAATTTTAGATGCAATTTGTTTTATGAAGATGATTAGCACATTTTATTTCCTAATTGAATCCAAAAATTGTTTAAGACGGATGATGACTCTCACTATTCCCAACAGACTACGCCACCGAATGAGATTGTTATTCAACCGCCATCAGTTATAGTAAATGTAAGTTCATCTTTGTACATAGTGAAGAACAGGCTATGACTTTTAATTCTATAGATCTAGTAAATGGAGTATACATTAAATGCGAAACCATCTACCCTGTGTGAATGTTTGTGTACATTATATGTGATATATCAAAAAATTACTTATCTTAAAGAATGTGAGATAAGTGTATGTAGACAGCAGCTTATCTTAGACTATGTCTTTGAATTATATAAATGACATTTCAGCAGGTGCAAGAATCTTTATAAAATATCTCATTGATCTGATATGATATGGAGGACATAGCTATCAACAATACAGAGGAAAAAGCTTGGGAATGGTGAGATGTGTTATTTGCAAATACTGATATAATTATATAGCTTCTCACAGCTGAGGAAATGTAGGAAAACCTGTGTTCCAGGTCCACATTGATAGATAGAGCTCAAATAAAAGATATCTGTAACATTATCTAGCACACAAAAGTAATCTACCTAGGCATTATATTTTTTTAAGTGGACAAAAGTAGGAAGAGGAATTTTCTTCTGGGCTCTTTGCTTCAGTGTCTTCAGGTTTGATTCTGGCATAAATTTCTATAAAAATTTTTATGTTATGAGGAAATGACAAAGAGCCTTAAGTTAGATACTTACCCTATGAAATAATGCATTGAATATTCTGAACCCTCAAGTCAGTGTGCCTATAAGTTTAATGGTAAGCAAAGGAGAGGAAAAAATAATATCATTATGGAAAAAAGCCTCTTGGATATTCATAAGGAATCACATGAGAGTGGAGACAGACTTCAGTGAGAAAATGTATGTATACTTATGTTAAAATAAATGTGGTGTGTGCATCTGCCTGTGGTATGTGTGTCTGTCTATGGTGTGTGTGTGTATGTGTGTGTATGTGTGTGTGTATACAAGAACATATGTAATAAAATATGTTTTCACATACACTTATGTTCACATATGTCTGGTTTAATGTATTCATAAATATGTATTTAGAATAAGCAGATGGCATAGCCTTGAAGAAGCAATAGAACTTTTTAAGTAATTTTTAATCTTCCAGACAAGAGTTTATACCCATCAGAGTGATGATATACATTATATTGTATATTTATGTGAAGGCACTCAATGCTTGGTTCTATCGTTCATTGACATTTCATCCGTGATAAGATCCACCTCTCAATTTTTATCTATTTTAACTAAAGTTACAATTAGCAACATTGTGTGTCTAAGACTGTATTGAGATGGGCTACTGGTATTAAGAATGAACATGTTTCTATTAAGTTATGCTTAAATTAAAACTAGGAACATGAATGTATAGGCTCCATCTAACTGTTGCCTATTTGTTTAGTTGCAGTTAGAGTCTCCACTGTTCTATCTTTATTATATGCATTATAAGACATCTAAAGCTAATTGATCAAGCCAATTCAAACACCAGAAGATTTCACATGTTCTACAATCAAAGTATCTGCTATTTCTTCCCAAAACAACATTTCCACTTATCCTTAAATCCCTCCCCAACATGATTATAAAGGTGATGGTGACTGTCCTTTCATTCTTTCATGAATTTTATCTCTGATTACAAGAAATAAGCTGATTAATACAAAATAAACTGAACTTTATCACTATACAATGTATTCATGTATACGGAGAAGCCCTGGAAGATTAAACACTCAGACATCCATGGAAATTACCTGGTTCATGAGTAATCATCATTAGAGATGAGAGGAAGCCAACAACCAGCAAGGCAGGCACAGAGCAGAGGTCCTGACAGGTAGATGAAGCCACCCGGACAATGGGCACTTGAAGTTACTACTATTTGCTGAAAGGGATTCAATAACTTCTTATTGGAGAAAGAAGGATCCTACCAAAAAATAAACTTGTGGTAAGATTTTAGCACTTCTTAAGCAGGGAAAGAAAATGTATGTTGAAGGAAGTGTTATTGAATAGACTAGAGGAATATTTTATGAAATTCTGTAAGAAGTAATGAAAATATTGTCTTAAAAAGTGTTAGAGACAATAAGACAAGAGCATAAAAGGATACGGTGTGTTCCATATGCATCAATATTAATATATGTTAAAAAATTAGTGGCAGAGGAATACCGAAGGCTCCTCCTACCTGACCTACATGAAACAAAGCACAACATGCAACAGAAGCAAGCAGGCAAACACGCAACATACTTGCATTCCCCATATGTCAGACAAAGTGGCATATCTATGTATGGCCTGAAAAGAATCAGAACTTTTATCTGTAACAGAATAGGCTACCAGGAGGATAAAGGGGTGTCTCTAGCTTAGCCTCCTAGCAGAAGCATACATGAGACTGAGGAGGCCACCTTCTAGCCAGCAGGACCTATGGTGGCGGGAAGGGAACACCAATCCACCTACAAAACCTTCCAACTAAAATTTACCCTGCCCACAAAATGTGCAAAGATAAATGTAGAGACTGATGGAATGACCAAGCAATGCCTGGCCCAACATGAGACCCACCCCATGAGAGAGAGGCAACCCTGACACCATTAATGATACTCTACTGTGTTTACAGATAGGAGCCAAACATAACCATTCACTGAGACACCCAGCCCTCGCCCAGGAGGTAATCAAATCAGATGCTAAGACTCACAGCCAAGCATTAGGTGGTGCCCAGAGAGTCCTCTGGAAGTGTGGGAGGGAAGCATAGAAGGACCTGGAAGGGGAAAAAAACCACTGCAAGAAGACCAACAAAGTCAACAAACCTAGACCCATTGGATGCTTACAGAGACAGAAGCACCAGCCAAAGAGCATGCATGGACTGGACTGAGACCTCTTACACATGGGTAACTGATGAGCCGTTTGATCTTCATAGGAGATCCCTAGTAAGTTGAGTGGATGCTATCTACAATGTGGACTCTGTTGCCTGCTTTTGACCACTTTGCCATAGCCAGGCTGCCTTGCCGGGACTTAGTCCTGATGTGACTTTACATGGCTGCTGTGGGTTGGTGGGAGAAGCTCCCTTTTTTTGAGGACAAAGGGAGGGAGATAGTGGGGAAACAGTGGGGGGGTCAGGGAGGAGAGGAGGGAGGGTGGTATGACAGGGATGTGAAATGAATATGTACATTTTTTTTTAATTTTAAAAAACAGAATAAAAAAAGAATCAGATTCTTTGGCCAGGTGAGGTGGCACAGGCCTGTACTCCCAGCACCCAGGGAGGCAGGGGCAGCAGGATCTCTGTGAGTTCAAGGCCAGCCTAGACTACAAAGTGAGTCCAGGTCAGCCAAGGCTACACAGAGAAACTCTAACTCGAAAAACAAACAAATAAAAATCAAAACAATTAGGATTCTCTCACAGCCCAGACATACACCAGAGCATACACCCTACACTTATTTGCACACATGAAAAACAAATATAAATATAAAAAGTAATACAAGGAAATAGTAAACATGACCTACAGTTTCAGTAAAGAAAAGAAAAAGAAAATGTCTACAGATTAAAAGGGATTATGAGTCACAGTAATGTCTTGAAATGAATATTATCCAAAACAGAAACAAACAGAAGTGAAAAAAACCCCAGAAAGCTGGAGAATGTTTTTGAAAGTCTAAGTAAGCAATAGAAAGATCATTCGCTCCTTTTACTTATTTCACAAGTCAGTCTGTTCTAGACATTAGGAGTTTACATCCATAACAGACAATGTGATCCCACACACACTGACAGTTAGTTATTGCTGTTTATCACCAAAGGAAGTCTAGGCAGGAACACAAGAGGACAGGAATCTGGAGGCAGGAACTGATGCAGAGACCATGGAGACCATAAAAGGTGCTGCTTACTATCCCGCTGCACACGGCTTTCTCAGCCTACTTTCTTATAGAACCCAGGACCACCAGCCCAGGCATGGCACCATCCACAATAGGTTGGGCCTGCCACCAGTGATCATCACTTGAGAAAATGTCTTAAAGCTGGATCTCATGGAGGCATTTCCTCAACTGAGGCTCCTATCTCTCTGATGACTCTAGTAGGTGTCCAATTGACACACAAAAATCAGTCAACTTGACACACAAACACATACTATTTAGCTACAACCCTTCCTTTCTTAGTCATCCTCGAGATCTCACATTAGAAACATAAACAACTTTAAAAGTCTCACTGTCTTTACAAATTCAACACACACTGTAATTTCCATTGCTTTAAAATAACCAATTTTTCTGGGCATGGTAGTGCACGCCTTTAATTTCAGCACTCAAGAGGCAGAGGCACACAGATTGCTCTTAGTTCGAGGCCAGCCTGGTCTACAAAGAGAGTTCCAGGACAGCCAGGATTGTTACACAGAGAAACCCTGCCTCAAAAACACCAAAATAAAATAAAATAGCCAATTTCTTTTAAACTCCCAAAGTCTTTCAATTGTGGGCTCCAGTAAAACGAAAAGTAAACCAAGTACTTTCTTACTTCAAGTGGAGAAATCAGGGCACAGTCACAGTTAAATCAAAACTAAACTCCAACCATACCATTTCTGGGACTCACTCACAATCTTCTGGAACCAAAACTTCTAGCCAAACTTAATGTTGTGGGAACAGGAAGCAAAAATTTTTTTCTAGTGGGTCACAAGGGGTGATAGCGAGTGGAACTATCATCCCTTGATTCCTGAACCCAGGCATCCTGGCTATAGGAGAAACCATACAATATATTGGAAGTTGACTCAAAGCTTCAAAATGGAGAACACTGCCCCAGCCCTTCAGGCTGCTGCCACCTAATTGACACAGTAACCGTGTCTTCAAAAGGCCATTCATCTTCCTATCGGGCCAGCTGCTACAGGATGGTGGACCTGGTCACCAAAGGGAATGATGCCATATCGGGGGTTCAATGTTAGTCTCTGCTGTTGGCAGATCTGGCATTCAGCAGCAGCTGTAGCCAGGTCATCCTTGGTGAGTTAAAGTCCATGTTGTTGAGCCTATGCATAACCTCCATCTCTGCCACCATGGCTACTTTGTTCATGGGCCCATGAGCAATGATAGATATGGATTGGGGAGAGAGGCTGACTGTCCACAGAAAGGGCCATCCTACTGAGTTGATTACTGAACTCCTCCTCAGCTACAGTCACCTTTTTTGATGAGCGTTTACATGAGACACAAGCATATTCACATCCTTTGCACATTTGGAGAGATCTATCCACATAATTCTTCCCCGTGTCTTTCTCGCCAGTTTTCTAGTCTTGCTCTTTCCAAGTCCCTGACCATCTAACCAATCCATTGGCTACAGTCCATGAATCGATGAACAGCTTCACATTTGGCCATCTTCTCTCCTTCCAACCAAATTATATGACCATGAATATTGCCAAAGGTCTGCCCACTATGCGGATTTTCCTTTGGCAGTGTCTTTCAGGGTTGCCTCAGGAAGGAGTTGTAGTGCCGTAGCAGTCCATTTCCGGGTGGTGCCTGCATCATGTGCAGAAACGTCAGTAAACCAGGCCCTAGTCTTCTCTTCCTCAGTCAAGTGATCTAGGGCACACTTCGTGAGGCTATAGGTATGTGCCTGGCAGCAGGTAACAGTGTAACATGGGTAGAAGCCATAGGTATGTGGGCAACTTCCTGTAACTTGCTTGTGCCTTCAAGACCTACTCTGACCAATCTCATATATACCTCTTTTGTTTGATGATAGATTGCTGCTGTGCACGTCCTACTTTATGACTTGATGGGTCCAATAATGACCAGCTCATGATGGGCAGTTCAGGCCACACGGTAACTTGGTGGCCCATTGTCAAATGTTCAGTTTCCTTTAAGGCCCAATAACCGACCAAGAGCTGTCTTCCAAAAGGGGAAATAATTGTCTGCAAATGGTGGTAAAGCCTTGCTCCCACATCCCAAGGGTTTCTTCTGTGATTCACCTTTAGGTGCCTGCCAAAGCCTTCAAACATCATCCTTATCTGCTATTGACACCTCAAGCACCATTAGGTCTGCTAGATCATATGGTAAGTGGTACAGCAGCCTGAATCTATTGAAGAGCTTCCTGCTGTTCCAGGCCACACACAAAACTAGCAGCTTTCAAAGTCATTCAGTACATGGGCCAGAGTAACACATCCAAGTGAGGGATCTGCTGTCTCCAGAATTCAAATAAGCCCACTAAATGCTGTGTTCCTTTCTTGGTGATGGGAGGGGGCTGGTGCAATAACTTATCCTTTGCCTTAGAGGTAATATCTCTGCATGCCCCCAAAGCACTGAACTCCTACAAATTTCACTAAGATAGAAATCCCTTAAATTTTAGTTAGATTTATTTCCCAATCTCTGATGTTCATGTGAGTTGCCAATATGTTCAACATGGTTCTATCTCCTGATCACTTGGTCCAGTCAACATAATGCCATCAATATAGTACACTAATGTGATATTTTGTGGAAGAGACAGACAATCAAGACCCCTCTTAGCTAAATTATGGCACATGGCTGGAGAGTTAATATATCCTTGAAATAAAGCTGTAAAGACATACCACTGGCCTTTCCAACAGAAAGAAAATTGCTTCTAGTGGTCCTTATAGACATGTTTGGAGAAAAAAAGGCATTTGCTAGATCAATAGCTGCATATCATGTACCAGATGATGTGTTAATTTGTTCAAGTAAGGACACCACGTTTGCCACAGCAGCTGCAATCAGTCACTGCCTCATTGAGTTTCCAATAGTCAACTGTCATTCTCCATCTGTCCCCTACACTGGCCAGATAAGAGATTTATAGGAAGATGTGGTGGGAACCACCACCTCTGCATCTTTCAAGCCCTTAATGGTGGCAGTAATTTCTGCAATTTCTCCAGGCATAAGATACTGGTTTTGATTCACCATTTTCCTTGGCAGAGGCAACTCTAAAGACTTCCATTTAGCCTTTGCTACCATAATAGCCCTCACTCCACAGGTCAGGGAACCACTGTGAGAATTCTGCTAACTCCTAAGTATATCTATTCCAATTATACATTCTGAAACTGGGGAGATGACCACAGGGTGAGTTAAGGGATCCCCTGGACCTATTGTGAGTCAGACTATAGCCCAGTTTTCACTAATCACCTGACCTCCATAAGCTCCTACTTTAACTGAGGGCCTCAATGTTTCTTGGGATCTCCCAGAATCAGCATAAATTCAGAACCAATATCTAATACACCCCAGGAGAATCTGATTTGTTTCCCTTTCACCAGCCTACAGTTACCCCTGTAAAAGGGCATAGGCCCCCCTGGGGAAGAATTGGAGAAAGTCTAACAGTAAAACTTTTAGATGTTTTATCAAAGACCTTCTGAACAGGAACCTGGCCATCCATCCATTCAACGGGTCTGGGTCTGCAAACTGGCTCAATTCTGGAAAGTATCAGACAAGATTGCCTTTTGCCATGGTCCAATGTAGCCTTTCTTTTATTTGTTTGAGAAATTTTCTGCTTATACATATCAAACAAAATTTAAGTAGGCTTCTTAACTATATCATGCCTAGAAACACCATGATTGATTAGCCAGTATCAAAGGTCCATATGGAACATGCCACCATAAAATTTACTTTGTCTGTGCTGACCATTATGGGATAGGCCATTATAAACATTTTTTTTTTTGCATGTGCTGCCCATTACAGTAACTATGATTAGCCAGGAATGGTGGGCCATGCCTTTAATCCCAGCACTCGGGAGGCAGAGGCAGGTGGATCTCTGTGAGTTCAAGGCCAACCTGGTCTACAAAATGGGTCTAGGACAGCCAAGGCTACACAGAGAAATCCTCTCTAGAAAAACTTTAAATAAATTAAAAAGATTACCTTGCCTTTTTTGATTCAATACTACCACCTGGCCTATGCTACCTCAGGGCCCAATAAAACACATTGCATTTAATTTGGCCATTAAGCAACAGCATCTCCAACCCTAAGGTCTGGCACGAAGAGAAGGATGACAACAAAATTCTTCAATGTACTCATGCCCATCTCACCATTTTGCATCTTATTTTTTTTTATTAATTTATTCTTGTTACATCTCAATGTTTATCCCATCCCTTGTATCCTCCCATTCCTCCCTCCCCCCCCCCCTTTTCCCATTATTCCCCTCCCCTATGACTGTTCCTGAGGGGGATTACCTCCCCCTGTATATGCTCATAGGGTATCAAGTCTCTTCTTGGCTACCTGCTGTCCTTCCTCTGAGTGCCACCAGGTCTCCCCCTCCAGGGGACATGGTCAAATGTGAGGCACCATAGCCCAAGGGGCATGTCCCACGAAAGCCTTCACTTACCAGGAAACTGGGACAGAGGGGAAGGCATCCTATTGGGACTCTAAATGAGAGACACATGGGAGAATAGCAAAATAAAAGGATACAGAGGGTCCTAGAAACCTACAAGTAGAACAATATGATAGGCAGATTTGGGCCCAGGGGTCCCGCTCAAACTAAGGCACCAGCCAAGGACAATACAGGAGGTAAACTTTAAACCCCTTCCCAGATCTAGCCAATGGTCAGAATATTCTCCACAGTTGAGTGGAGAGTGTGATATGACTCTCTCACGTACTATGGTGCCTCACATTTTGTATCTTATAAGGTTAGCCAAGGATGTGTCCTTCCTGTTGTAGAGGAGTGGGTTCTACACAGCATACCCACTCTCGCACTGCAATTTCCCTGAGCCTTAAAATCTCTTCCCCAACACTAAGCCAAGGAACATCAGGCATCTCCAACTCCTTTTCATTAGGCCACCTTTTGAGACATGCTTCTACCAACCATTCAAACTTTTAACAACTTTTTAAAAAAATAAAAATAAAAACTGTGAGAGCTTCCATATTAAATCTAGAATCTCCACTCAGAGGGCCCATATCAATAAACTCAACGTGATCTAGTTTTCTGTTCCATTATCCTACGTCCTTAAATTCCACTCCTACACGTATTCCCCAGACTTCTGCTTGAATAAATTAGCAAACTCATTAATCTCTTCAATAGTGCGGTGCCCCTCCTCATGGACCACACTTTGTGCCTCCCCTTCAGGAGACTGCTTTACCTTAAGTCTGCTTATAGGTCTAGAGGCAGCTATCGGTGGGCCCTGACAGACATCAATATTACCTTGCCTGGCATTTCCTGCAGAGAAAATTACTGCTGGTTCAGCAGGTAATGGAGGATTAATTTCCTCAGTCAAAGGTAAAACAGGCAAGATTTCAAGGGGTGAGGATGAGGGGACTACCTCTTTGGAGGGGATGAGAAACCCTTGAGACTCTCAGGATTCAGAGTTTTCAGCTTTGGCAGGGTTCTCTCTCACATCCCCATCTGAAGCTATAGGATTTCATTCTTAGCCAATCAACGCCCTTACTTTAACCGCTGACATCCTCTGAGGCTGGGACTGAATTCTCACTGTAATTCAGCCAACCTCACTGAGGGCTTCGGTTTGGCTTTTCCACAACTCAAGTTCTGTAACAGCTGGAGAAAAGGTTCGCTTCCGGGACACACTTAGAAACCTTTAGAGTGAGGCTGGAGAGGTGGCTCAGAGGTTAAGACCACTGGCTGCTCTTCCAGAGGTCCTGAGTTCAATTCCCAGCAAGCACATGGTAGCTCACAACCATCTATAATGAGATCTTGTGCCCTCTTCTGGCATGCAGGCATATTTGCAGACAGAACACTGTATACATAATAAATAAATATATAAATCTTTTTAAAAAGAAAGAAAGAAAGCACTTTAGACTGTTTATGTGCATCTGGAGCCAGTCAATTTTATTTCTAAGTTCTTTGTTGTCCTTCACAGTATCCTGAGGTGCTAGAGATTGGTTAATTTTATCATAGAGCCTATCCCTATCTTTTATTAATTTATCCAGAGATGCTAAGAGCAGCCAACCAATAGCGTCATTTTCCTTATTTTCTCCCAACCAGTGGCATCATTTTCCTTACTTTCTCCTGATATCTCTGCCTGATGCAGAGTCACCAAATGCATTGCCACTCACAAATGGTCAAGGATGACCAGATAAATGTATCTGCTTAAAAACTTAATGTTAATTTAATTTTATTTTAAGAAATTGTTACTGGAGAGGCTTCAGAAGCTGTAAGTGTTGAATTGAGAAGCGTATTCAGAAACTTAAAGGATTCATCCTTATACCTCTGTTGTCTTACAGTCACTTTTGGTAACAAAACCTGTATCAGTCAGGGTTTTATAGAGTTGACAACCATATGGATTTACTGGCATGACTTACAGGCTGCAGTACAACTCATCCAACAATGGGTAGTTGTGGACAAAAAAAAAAAAAAAAAAAAAAAAAGAGTCCAAAAATCCAGTAGTGTCTCAGCCTACAAAGGCTGGATGCCTCAGGTGGTCTCCAGTATATTCTGGAATCCCAAAGAAGTAGGTTCCATTGCCAGTAAAGGAATGGATGTGCTAGCAAGGTGAGGGAAAGCAGACAACAAGGAAAAGTGTAGTTCTTCCATGCCCTTATGTAGGCTTCCAGCAGAAGATACAGCCCAGGTTAAAGTTGACTCTTCTCACATCAAGATCTGGATCAAAAGTGTGTGTGTTTCCTACCTCAAAGGTCTGGACTAAAAGTGGGTTCACCCACGTCAAACCAAGCAAAAATAATCTCTCCCAGGTGTGTTCTTCATTTCTGGATTGTAGTTCATTCCAAATGTAGTCAAGTTGACTGGCACCGGAAGCCCAGCACTCATGGATTAAGTATTGTTGGGGACCAGTAAAGCATCGCTAATAATTCCTGTACTCTGGGAGTTTCATGCTTATAAACCTGCACTCGTGTTGCATGGACTGTGGAAGCCTCAAGCCAGTAACCCAGACTCATTGATACATGTACTGTGGGAGGCCCACGCCTGTAACTGAACACTCATGGTGCATGTACTGTGGGGGGGACTCATGACTGTAACCCAGAATCCATGGCACATGCCCTATGGTGGAGCCATTGCTGTAACCCAGCTCTTATGGTATTAGGTACTACTGAAGGCTCATGCCTGTAACCCAGCACTCATGGAGAATGTACTATGTGAGGCCCAGGCTTGTATCTCAATACTCACAGTTCACTTACTGTAGCATGGACACGTCATGGTTCATATACTGTGGGAGGCTCACATCTACAACTTAGCAGTATATTTATGGGGCCCGAAGGGTGAAGTCGGGTTGGCAGCATCGCATTACCAGGTCTCTCCTAGCCACCTTCTTTATATCCCCTCTCTCATCCATATCTCTCCACGTGAAAGAAGTGAGGATTAGGGAGAAAAATGACTGCCTGCTTTCTGCTAATGTGGCTGGAAGGAGACCAGGGACACTGACTGGCCCATCCAGCTCAAACACATGGCCTTAAGACCTCAGGCCAGTACCCCTGGATGTGGCTCCAACCATGGTGTGGGCCTTAAGAACCTGCTCCCTTCCCCCAAGTCCCCGAAGCACCTTCGTGCCAACTGCTCTGTGCCTCCTGGGTTTACCCCCTGGAGCGGCCCCTCCAAACTGTTCAGGGTGGCCTGGAACTCTACCTACAAGTCGGCATCCGATTAATGACCCCAATTCTTTGTTTCGCCCTTAAAGGTCTGACCGAGTTTGTTGTCGTTAGTAGTGACTTCTGAAGGGGAAAGACGGTCTGACCTTGAATTCTGCTCTGGCATGCAGGTCACCTGCACGTGCCAGGGTGCCAGGCTTTGCCTGTGCAGGCTTGAGGCTGGTTTAAGCTGTGGTGCCTAAAGCAGTTTATTTCCATAATTGCAATTTGTGGTTACAACACGTTCCAGACCACAAACTAACTCTTTGTCTTTGAGAGCTTACAGGCCCAGGAGAGAGAATAAACTCGAAGGACAACTAGGATGTCCTACTGTAAAGGGTGAGAAACAAAAAGTTTATTGAGATTGAGACTATATGTTCTTGGGGACGTTATTAATAGTTTGGTGTCTTCTCTCTGCAACCCAGAATCCTAAGATTTCCATAGGGGCTGTGGTTGGGTATCTGTGGAGGCTAGTCCTCTGTAAAGGCCATGATTATTTTTATCTGTAAATGAACTGCCCTCTGTTGACAGCTTCATCTGCACCATCCCTGATCTTGAAAGACCCCCGAAAGGAGACCCTCACTCAAGCCTCGGGATGGTGCGCACCCAAAGACACACAAACGACCGTCTTGCTGTAAACACATAAGGCAGTTTATTGGCGGAGCTCCGGGTCAACACGTATCTCACACAGGAGATAGAGGGGTCCACTGAGAAGCCCAGGAGCTTAGGGTTTATGTGGGCAAGAGTTGGGGGGAGCGGGAAGTTTTGGCATGGCCACACACGATTGGTTGTTTCAAACATTTGAACATCAGCAAATTGCGTAGGCAGATCTGGGGTAAGGTCAGACATAATCACACGGGAACAGTCCTAGGTCCCTGTTTTTCTCGGAACCCGAGGGTAGATGTTTATCTGAGCTAACGACACATCTGGTTAAATTCAAACCTGGAACACTGTGTGCGGGCCTCAAGGGGGGGATTAAGCAAACACCATAAGATCGGATGAGGGGTCTTGGCTCATTACTCACTCAATCATGTCCGGTACCTGTTTCTCTCAGGAATTTGTCCTTGTGTATCCTCCCTATCTTTTACGGCCAGCCGGTCCCTGGAACACTCAATAGGCCTTTGTCTCCTAGCTCCGCATTCTTTGTGACTTATCATCTGGGGCCTTGGGCTAGCAAACCTGCTGACCTGCACTCTCAACTATTTGGGTTTATGAGTTAGAGAGCTCTGCTGTTCTGGTTGCTTTAATGATAATTAAAAGTTCTCTCTCTCAATCTGTGTCCCAGCTATAGGTGCTCCGTGACTTTCCTAAAACAAAGATGGCTCACCTATGTCCCTGTGTGTGATCAGAGTACCATACTCTTCTGCTCGCTGACTACCCTCAGAACGCAAAGCAGACTAGAAACAGCAGAGCTGCGGTACCTTACCGGGAGAGGGCAGACAAACTTGCCTTCAAACACAAGCTCTAGCACTCAACAGGGAGCTCTGACACCGGACAAGTCTGTTCCCTCTCTGAACCCTAGTCTAGATTGGGGCTATAGCAATCCCAGAAGACAGCTGTTGAGGGAATTTACTAGTGCACGTAAAAGGAAAACTTGGGCTTTAATTTTGAGACAAGGTCCCATCTAGGCCTGGCTCGTCACCAATCCACTGCGTAGCTGAAGCTGGCCTTGACTTCCTGGTCCTCCTGCCTCCACCTCACAAGTACAGGGGTTTACAGATAAGGGCTACGTTGGCCCAACTACAAGTTAGTAATTCATTTATACTTGAAAACATAGCCAGAATTCATGGACAAAGTGGAATTGAGGGGCTGCAGCTCTCTTCACTACTTTGCCATCATATTTCCAATACCTGGGGTCCTTGTGACTTCCTGCAATTAAATAGAAAGCTCCCACTGACGGCCAAAGATGAGTTTAGAGCTGTCCACTCAATCTGCATTCCTTCTAGAAAGAGAACGAAAGCCAGGCTGGCTCTCCCATGTGCCCAACATGTATTTAGACATCGATTACTATCCAAAACTCCAGAATGCTTTGCTGTCACCTGGGTATTTTGGCTAGGACTACCTCAAGAGGTCACGCTGCAAGGGTATACAAGAAAAACTGGAATGTCAGATAGCTGGCATTGTAGGGACCAATCCTTTTAGACTAGAAATCACATTCTGGTAGGAATTCTGGTGGGCCTGTTTGAATTCTGTTTTTAAAATGGTAGTCACGGGGCTAAAGAGATGGCTCAAATAAAACCAACCAACCAAAACAAAATAAAAGAAACATCCAAATCAATTTTATCATTTTGCATCTGTTTAAAATCCTATAATAGTTGCCCTTTATATGAAAAGAAAAATCAATGTATTCCTTTTTTCCTCTGATCTCCAGCCACTATAATATGGTTCTTTCTCAAAAGCGCTAGATTTGCCTAGGGATGCTTCATCAGATATCTTCCTTACAACTTCCCACCTTCCTAACTTTTTTTTTTTTTTTTTTTTTTTGAGACAGGGTAGTTAGTCTGCAACAGGCTACTTAGACTAGGCTATCCTAGAACTCACAGCTATCCACCTGCCTCGCCAGTGCAGGGATCAAATGTGTAGTCCACTAAGGCCAGCTGATTGATTAATTCTTAATACTTACATCCTCCTTACTATGCTGGGATATTTTCCTTAACAACTTACCACTTTCTAATGTGCCATCGGTAATTATATTTATTGTTTATCTCTAACAGAAGTAAAGTACAGTTTTTAAACATTTCTTTATTATTGTTTTGTTTTGTTTTGTTTTTTGTCTGCAAGTATACTTCGGCGCCCAGAAGAGGGCGTCTGATCCCACGGAACTGGATTTACAGGACTTGTGAGCAGCTATTTGGGTGCTGGTAATAGAATTTGGGTCCTCTGGAAGAGCAGCTAGTGCTCTTAACTGCTAAGCAATCTTTCCAGCCCCAAGGATAGAGATTTTTGTCCGTTGGAGTCACTGGGTATTCTAACTGCCTAAAAGTGTATCTGTACTTCGTTGCTGTTCAATACACAGTTGTCAAATGAACCAATGTTAAAGCTATATTGGGTGTCAAGAACTGTTCTTGGCACTGGGATACCACAAAAACAAAACAAAGGGAAAACCCCACAATGCAAAACAAAAGCAAAAAACAAACAAAAACAAAACCCTTTCTGCCCCATCGTAGGACTCACACATTTAATCAAGTCAGTAGCCTGTTTTCCAGGCACCACCAATCTGTTTCCTTTGAGATTTGGCGCAAGTAACACGTGCTAGCTTTGCATTCCTATCAGTCTAACAAGAATTGAAGAGAAGAAAAAAGCACTAGTATTTGTTTCTTTTCCTCCAGACCGGAGAATTGGGGGTGTTAAAACTGTTTCAAACGTCTAAGCCAGGTCTTCACTAGTCCTGGAAAGACAAAAGAGTAACCCTAACTTTAACTGAAGATGCTGACAGGGTGCTTTAACAGGGTAGGTGTGCGAGCCAGGTAATGCCTAATTACCCACTGCGTAGACTTCCCTAGAAAAAGCCTCCTCTGGTTTTTCAGAAGTCACAAGCGTAGGAGAGAAAAAGTATTTTGCTAAAACTACAAGTACCAGCACTCCGCGCGGCAGCCAGCTACGAGTCCCACCAGGTTTCATCAGCCGGACCGCCGGGTTCTCTGGAAGACCCGCTGCCCAAGAGTTCCGTCTGAGAGTGCGCGGGGCGTGTCGGGGCGCGAAAAAGAAGTGGGTCAGGTTTTGACGTCGCTACGCAGACGCCACTCACGGGCCGGACGTGACGTGAGGAGGGTTCCGGCTTCGGCCTCCGCCGCTGCCTCCGCTACTACAGCCGCCGCCGCCGCTGCCGCCGCGGCTTGCTCTTCATAAAATGGCGCCGCTGGACCTGGATAAGTACGTGGAGATAGCGCGGCAGTGCAAGTACCTTCCCGAGAACGACCTGAAGGTGAGCCGGGCCGGAGGCCGTCCAGCTTGCGAGGCAAGCCCCTTCCGGCTGTGGGGCGTCCGTCGGCCCGCCCTTCTCCCGCTGCCGGACCCCTACCGGGCGCCCCGTCCCAGCACGGCGGAGGGCGCCCCGCGGTGTGACGCCGAGCAGGGGAGCCCGAATCCCCAAGTGCTCTCCCGGCTCGCTTCGGGGAGATTCCGGGAGATGTCGCGACCTCCTGGCCCCCACAGGACTCCGAGCCGTAGCATCTTTGCCCTAAGACTAACTCCCTCGGTGCTCGCGGGATGGGGTCCTCTCCGCAGCGGTGACGGGAGCCGCTGCCTGCGGCCGCGGTGTGTTTAAGCCCCCAGAGGTGGGAAGCCGGTGGGCGGGATCGGTGTGACAGTTGTGGGGAGAGAATGTCAAGTCTCCTCTACTTCACTCACTCCCCCAAACTGCTTCTTAGGAGTGATGCTTTTCTTCAGATAACTAGGATGTGGATCCCATTTCTTAGCACGTTGTGGAGGATTTTAAGTGAGTAAGCAGTTGCTTGTCCAGAAGTTCATTTGCCTTTGTGATCTCTGAGCTATTCCCCATAACTCAAGGTGTCATTTTCTTGATTTTTTTTTTTTAAACCCCCAAAGGAGGTCTCACTCAGTTCAGGTTAAGAGTGTAAAGGAAGTAAGCCGTTGACATACCACTGTTGGAAACATATTTTGCTTCTGCTAAGCTAAGTGCTTAAGTCCTCATCGGTGTTTATCCGACGGTTGCTAGTGTCTGTTTTATTCCGTTGAACTTTGGTGATTTACTATGTAGTAAGTGCATAAACTCGATGATTTAAATTCCCTTTTGTTGTCGTTGTTTTGTTTTGAGACAGAGTTTCTCTTGTGTCACCCTGGCTGTCCTGGAGCACACTCTGTAGACCAGGCTGGCCTGGAACCCACAGAGACCCACCTACCTCTGCCTCCCAGTTGCTGGAATTAAAGGTGTGTGCTACCACTGCCTGGCGATCATTTGAATTCTTTTCATGCTGTTTTTATAATAATTTAAGTCAATACATTAAAGTTTTGTTTTTGCTTTTTTTTTTCAAGAAAAAAAATTACCTTTTTGTTAATGAATTACATTTCTCTTAGGGAAGATTTTTTTCTCTGTGTCTGTTTTCCCCTCTCTTTTTTCCCCCACAAGACAGGGCTTCTCTGTGTAGCCTTGGCTGTCTGGGACTTGCTTTGTAGACCAGGCTGGCCTCAAACTCTCATCGATCTGCCTGATTCTGCGTCCCTGGTGCTGGGATTAAAGGCATGCACCACCACACCAGGCCTTTCCTGTCTCTTTTGGTATGTGAAGTTGATATTTAAATCAGTCAACAAGTATGCAGAATGTTTTAAGAACTCATGTGTTGGTTATGTGAAAGTACTTAGCTTGTACTTACATACTTAGTGTGTTACATGGTTGATAATCACTTTCAGCCATCTGAATCAGTCATTTGTCTCTTCTTTCTGCTTGGTAATTTTGTTTTTGTTTTTGTTTTCTTTCTGAGATAGGATCTTAAGGGAGTCCTTGAGCCGGGCGTGGTGGCACATGCCTTTAACCCCAGCACTCAGGAGGCTGAGGCAGGTAGATTTGAGGCCAGCCTAGTCTACAAAGTGAGTCCAGGACAACGAGGGCTATTACACAGAGAAACCCTGTCTCAAAAAAACAAAAAAGGATCTTGCTGGACTGGAGAGATGTCTCAGTGGTTAAGAGCACTGGCTGCTCTTCCAGAGGACTTGGAAGTTCTGTTCCATCAAGGACATGGCGGTTTGTAACCTGTAACACCAGTTCCAAAGGATCTGATGCCTCTTCTGGCTTTTATGGGCACCAGAGACACACATGTTTCACAGACATACAGACAAAACAGTCACGTTAAAATAAAAATAAATCTTAAAAGAAAGGTTCATGGTGGCCTCCACCCACTGTGTGCCTGAGGAGAAGCTTGAACTCCTGATCCTCTGCGTCCACTTCCCAAATGCTATAAGCTAACCAACATGTCTAGCTGTGGTATGCTTTTCCCTTCCTTTTTTTTTTTTTTTTTTTTTAATAAATAAGATTTATTTATAATTAGTTTGGGGGTGGGGCATATGCACATGGTGCCTTTGGTGGCAGCTCCAGGTCACCCTGGAGCTGGAATCACAGACAGTTGTGAGCCATCAGATGTGAGTGATGGAAACTGATCTCAGGCCCTCTGTCCACTCTTAGCTGCTGAGTCCTCTCTCCAGCTCTTAGGTATTAGATACTGTGATACAGGGGACCATGTAGCCTCGGCCTGCCTTGAATCCCTGGTTCCACCTGCATAGTGGTTTATTTTATAGTGGTGTGAGGGTTGAACTGAATTGTTTTAAGATTTATGTGTCATCTTTATGTATGTGTATGATGTGTGCCCGTGTGAGTTTGTGTGTACCGTGTGTGTGCTGCTGCTGGCAGAGGCAGAAGGCGTCCCATGCCCTGGCGTTACATCTATAGGTGGCAGGAGCTGCCTGGTGTGGTGCTGGGATTTGAAGCCTTCTTCAAGAGCAGTGGGCTTTTTTTAAACTGTTGAGCCATTTCTCCTGATGTGTACTTTTTCACTTCTACCTTTATTTGTTCAGCTATCTATCCCTCCCCCCTCTCTTTAATTGAGACAGGTTTCTCTGTATGGCCCTGACTATCCTGGAACTTACTAAAGGCATGCCTGGACTTCAATTCAGAGATCCTCCATGTGTCTGTGGGGTATGTGCACCTGAGTGCAGATGCCCTCGGAAGCCAGAGAGATTAAATCTCTCTAGAGCTGCAGTTATAGGCAGTTGTGAGCAGCCTGGCGTGGGTGCTGGGAATAGAACACAGGTCCTCTGCAAAAATAGTATGTGTCCTTAACCACTGTGTCATTTCTTCAGCCCCATGTGTATCTGTTCTTTACTACACTTTTCCCCTTCCCCTAATTTTTTTTAATAACTACTAGAGGAAAAAAATCTAAATTTTCTATACATCCTTGGAATTTTTCTTTCCTATCCTGGAAACAGTTTTATCAGATTAATTTGCTTGTGCAGCCAGTCTCTGGTTCATTTTCTGCTTTCTTGGTTGCTTATTTGTTGAGACAGGGTTTTCCCCAGTAGTTCAGTCTTCCCTCGAACTCAGATGTAGCCCAGCCTAGCCTTGAGCTAGCTGCAAGAGCAGTCTTCCTGCCTCTGTCTTCTGAGTGTTGAAATTACAAATGTGAGTCAGCATTTCTGATTATCTAGTGTTTATACATTTCAATTTTAACTAGTCTCGGTGGCAAATACTTTTAGTCCCAGCACTCAGAAGAAAGAGGCAAGTCAATCTCTGAGTTTGAGGCCAGCCTGGTCTACATAGTAAGTTCCAGTCCAGTTCATAGTAAAATTCTACCTTAAATAGAAAGAGAAAGAGATTGATGCAATTTTGTCTTCCTTGGCATCAAGTACAACTAGAAATCAGTAAGTCAATGAAGTATTCTAGGACACTTGATTGATTGATTGTGTATGAATGTCTTGTCCGCATTTATGTATCTGTACCGTGCATGTGCATAGTGTCTGAGGGAGTCAGAAGAGGCCTTCAGATTTCCTGGAGGATTGCACACCATTGTGTAGGTGCAGGGAATTGAACCTAGGTCCTCTGCAAACACAAATGCTGTTAACCACTGAACCTCTCCCCGGCCTTGAGTCTTTAAAAAAAAAAAGTATTATGATTTTAACTATTTTCATTTTATGTGTGTGGATATGTTGCCTACATGTATGTCTGTGTACTGTATGCATGCAGGGCGTAAGAGGGCATTGGCTTTCTTGGAGCTGGAGTTACAAATGGTTGTGAGCCCATATGTGGGTACTGGGAATTGAAACCAGATCCTCTGGGAGAACAGCAGTCTTGTTTGAGGACTTAATGCCAAAATAAAAGATTCTACCCAAGGAAGAAGAGAAATAACTGGAGACCTTTAATAAATATTACAGAAAATATATTTTCTGAAAGAAAATAATACAAGTTTGTTTGTGTTTTAAATATTTATTGTTACTATTTTAAATTATGTATACGTATGTGGGTATGTGCATGTGTGGGCAGGTGCCTGAGGAGACCAGAGACATTGGATCCCATGGAACTGAGCTTATAGGTGGTTGTGAGCTATCTGATGTATCTGGAAACTGAATTTGTATACTCTGCTATAGTACTATGCATCTTTTTAAGATCTATTTTTACTTTATGTGTATGGGTGTTTTGCTTGTATTGTCATTATGTGTGCCACATGTGTGCAGTGCTTATAAAAGCCAGAAGGAAAATTGGATACTCTGGAATTGGGGTTATAGACAGTTGTAAGCTGCCATGTGGGTTCTGGGAACCGAACCTGGGGTTCTCCCCAAGAGTAGCAACTGCTCTTAATTATGAAGCTTTCTCTCTAGCCTCTTGTATTTTAAATTAATTAGAAGTTAGAGGTATTAAGATATTTATATTTCTAAATGAATCTGTTGCTGAACTAGAAATGGTTAGATCACCACTACTATATGTATCGAAGGAATGAAAGTGAGCAGACGTTGGTATAATATTGTAAAGGGCTTGTATCTACAAGAGAGACTCCAGAATACCACAAAAAAGTACAAATTTCATCTAGGCTGTGGTGGGTGTGTACATTCTAATGTATGTGCATGCACCTATTGTGCTAAGGCCAGAGGTCAACCTCAGGTGTCTTTCTCAGTCACTGTCTACCTTAGGGGTTTTTGGTTTGGGTTGTGGGTTTTTTTGGTTTTGTTTGTTTGTTTTGTTTTGGGTTTTTGTTTTGATTTGTTTTACTTCGTTTGAAATAGAGTCTTTTGCTAGATCTAGTGCTCATAGATTCTGGTAGGCTGGCTGACCAGCCACCCTCAGGAATCTGAAATAATAAGAATGCACCCACCACCATGCCTGGCTTTTTAAAAAAAAAAAAAAAGTGTAATGTAGGTTATGGGAGTTGAACTGAGGTGCTCATGTTTCATACTTTACTGACTGAACCATCTTTCCAACCTGAAAGTACAGATTTCATACCAAATAGAAAAATTAATAATAATAATAATAATAGTAAATTGTAATATATAATTTAATATAATGTAAAGTATAATATAAAAATATTTTTTAAGAGCTTAAGAGGTTTTATCTTAAGTTGTATTGGAGATCAAGCCTAGCACCTTGTGCTTGCTAGGCAAAACTTCTTTCACTAAAGTACAACGTGAAGCCTGTACACTCTTACCCTTACTTTTGGAGAGAGGCCTAATTCTGGAGAGATGGCTCAGAGACTAAAAGGCCTTGTACATAACAGACAAGAACTGACTACTGAGTTGCTCTCTTGCTCTCTGTCTCTGTCTCCCCACCCCCCACCCCCCCATTTAGCAGCTCATAACTGTCATGACCTCTGGCCTCCTTGGGCACTAAATAAATATATGCATGCCCATGGCACACATGCATTCAGGCAAAACACACACACATAAAATAAAAAATGAAATCTAAAAAAAAAAAAGAAAAGAAAAGAAAAGAAAAAGGATTTTGGAGAGGATGGCTTGGAGGGTACACCAGTTGGTAGAGTGCTTGCTTAGAAAAGAGCACTTGGCTTGATTCCCAGCAGTGAGTAAAACCAGACTTGGAGGCAGAGGCAGGAGGTTCAGAATTTCAAGACCATCCTTATCTGTATAACAAAGTTAGGCTAGCCTGTGCTTCAAGAGATCCTGTCGCAAAAAATAAAATAAAATAAAATAAATTTTTTTTTAAAAAAAATTTTTTTTTTTTTTGGAGGAAGGGTTCTGTAGCTATAATAGACAGGGTCTTGCTTTGTAGCCCTAGCTGGCCAGAACTCTCAGCAGTTACTCTCCTAGTTCTGGGATACCTTGTCTCACCACCATGCCAGACCACACTATGCTCTTGTTAATGCTGGAAGAGTATCTTCTAAATCCTTTTTGATGATACCTGCTGTCTTCTTTGTCTTTTTGGCTTCAGAGTCATATTCTCCTGTGTCATGCTAAAATATTCTGTAGCATTACTGCCTACTATAAACATAATGCCTTCAACTTTCTGGTAGCTGTATTTTTTTAACATATAAAAACCAGTGAAAGAGGCTGGGGAGAGAGCTGTCATTAGCAAAGTGTGCACTGTTCATGTAGAGGACCTGAGTTTGGTTCCCAGAGCCCAGGTTATACTGCTCACAACTACCTATGATTCCAGCTGCAAGGGATTCTAGCCTCCTCAGGTATCTGCACTTATGGGTGCACACCACTTCTCCACCTATACGCGTGATGAAAAGTACAATAAAGCTGGACTTGATGGTGCATGTGTTCAGTCACAGCAGCACTTGAGGCAGAGGCAGATCTCCTGAGTTCAAAGCCCACCAGGCAACACAACCTTGTTTCAAATAAAACAAATTAAAATATATCTTGGGGCTGTGGAGGTGGCTCTTGAATTCAGAGAGCTTGATGCTCTTGGCAGAGAACCTGAGCTTGGTTCTCAACACTTACCCACAGTGAGTGGTTCGCAACTGCCTGTAACTCCAGCTCTAGAAGGACTCAACTCCTCTGACCTCTTCAGGCACCTGCACTCATGTGCACAGACCCACGCCATACACATAATTTAAAATAATAAAACTTTTTTAAAGCAGGTAAAATGAACATTTATACCAGTTTCATTACGAAATATGTATATGTCAGAGAGACATAGAAATAAAGGTCTTGCCGGATGTGGTGGTGCACACCTTTCATCCCAGCACTCAGGAGGCAGAGACAAGTGGATCGCTGTGAGTTCGAGGCCAGCCTGGTCTACAGAGTGAGTCCAGGACAGCCAAGGCTACACAGAGAAACCCTGTCTCGAAAAAAGATAAAGAAATAAAGGCTTTGTACATAACAGACAAGAACTGACTACTGAGTTGCTCTCTTGCTCTCTGTCTCTGTCTCCCCACCTCCCCTTGTGTGTGTGTGTGTGTGTGTGTGCGCGCATGCATAGTCTAGTATAAACATAATGCCTTCAGTTTTCTAGTAGCTGCATTTTTTTAACATATAAAAATAAGTAAAATGCTCACACACGTTTGTTTTAAGACCGGTTTCCAAACTTAACGCTGGTCTTAAACGATGTGGCTAAACCTGGCTTTGAACTCCCCATTCTCCTGTGTCCATCTCTAAAGTGCTGGGATTACAGATTTGAATCACTGTGCCTAACAATTTCCTTAAGTATCCCCTTGTGTAAAGTAATATTATGATTACCAAGGGTAGAATTAGACATCTCGCTCTCCCTTTGGAGGTCTCTCAGTATAAACAAAACATCAGTGACGTAAAGAGATGATGCTTATACGGCGTAGCACGTGCTCTAGTAGAAGGCTGAACTCGGAGCCTTGAATGTCAGATGGCCTTGTTTACAGCATCTTCCTGCCTCTGCCTCCCTGAGATCACAGGTATATACCTGAGTTACATCTCTGCCCCCCCCCCAATGTTTACAGATAGTAGAAAAATGTAATTTTGAGATATTGTGAATACACAGCTAACTAAAAGGAAGGGTCAGCTTAGAGAAAACTATTACAGAGATAGATTCTTTCTTTTTGAAACAGGGTCTCACTATGTAACCTAGGCTGGCTTTACACTGAAGAGAGATCTAGTGGCCTCTCCAGTACTGAGGTTAAAGATCTGGGTTCTGTGCCTGGCTGTAGAGTGATACTGTTTTGATGGTGGTGGTTGGTTTTGGGTTTTTTGTTTGTTTGTTTGTTTGTTTTGAGGGTGCCTTTTTTATTTTTGGATGGTTGATTGCTTAGTTTGGTTTTGTTGTTTTTCTGTTTTTTAAGACAGAATTTCTCTGTGTAACAGCCCTGGCTGCCCTCGAACTTGTGTTGTAGACCAGGCTGGCCTCAAAATTACAGAGATCCACCTGCCTCTACCTCCTGAGTGCTAGGATTAAAGGTGTGAGCCACCACATCCAGCTAGAGATATAGTTAGACGTAGTAAGAATCTTAAAAATCTTGAAGGTGTCTGAATGGATTTTTCTGCTTATTCTGAAGAAATACTCTTGAGGGATTTCTTTTTTTTTTTTTTTAAGATTTATTTATTTATTGTTTTGTATACAGTGTTCTGCCTGCATTTATAGCTGCAGGCCAGAAGAGGGCATCAGATCACATTACAGATGGTTGTGAGCCACCATGTGGTTGCTGGGAATTGAACTCAGGACCTCCAGAAGTGCAGTCCATGTGCTTAACCTCTGAGCCATCTCTCTAGCCCCTCTTGAGGGATTTCTAAGGGCAGCAAAAAGGAGGCTTTGGAAATAATATTCTGGCAACATGATTGACCTTGAGCTGGAATGGAACACAGCTGTCATAGAAACAGGTGTAATGGTAAAGTGCTGTAATACCAGCACCTAGAAGGCAGTGACAGGAGACAGGAGGGTCCAAGGTTGTCTTCAGCTATGTAGAGGACCTAGGCTGCATGAGACTCTATCTCCAAATAACAACAACAAAAACAATATGCTTGAGGGTCAAGAGGGAATAGGGAGACAGGGACAGAGAATACAGTTGAAGACCATGAATGTGTATTTTGAGGAGGAAATAGAAAAGAGAACTAGGATCTCCTAAGAGTGGGGCCATGAATGGCTATTGTCTGAGGACTGAGAATTAACTGAACATGATAGGGAGAGGGGCATAATTTGCCCTGAATTTGAGATAAGTCCAAAAATCTTGGGGTTATTTTTGGTGACAGTTTTGAATAGTAAAAGAAGGCATGCTTGCCACAAAACAAACAATAAGCAAAGCTCTGAAGGGTTTGGGAGAAAGGCCGCCCTGGTTTGCCTGGGCTCTGTGAAGCTACTGCAGATGAGGTTGTTGACCTATAAAGGGTATATACCGAAGTCTCCTTGACATTTCTTTATTTTGTGGATACTTGATAGGAACTCACATGCTACTTCTGTTATTTGTTGAGCTTTGTAGTACTAGAGGTTGAATCCAGGACCCCTTGATTATTAGGCAGAGCCATATCCAAAGTTGTAAGCTCCTGCTGAATCAGATGAAAGGCAATGCTTTGGCTTAGGGACATTGCTGTCTAAATCCTCCATTGCTATCCACAGTATGAGCATTCATAGGAAGCAATAATGTTACTGTAGTTAGTATACCTGGGTTAGAGAAAGATAAAGGATCCTGCCTAAGCAGTTGACATGTCTTCTCCAAACACTCAGCCTTTGAGCTTGACAAAGGTTTCTTGGTGATGTTCTTTAGTTTATGGTGCAGGGATGTATGGGCAAGTTACTAGAAGTACTTGCAGGAGATCCAGCCTCAATTGGGTAAAGATTCTACCATATTGGAGTGTGGGAACCATGGAGCCTTTCAGAATTTCATCAGAATTATGATCCATTTTGAAACATTTATTGAATGATAAATTGCTTTGTTGCAGAAAGGATAGTGGGTGTTTCCCAAAGATATGTCAATAAAGTAGTAAAAAGAATAAGTAAGGAAAAACAAGTCAGAAAATAAGTTAAGATGGAGCCAGCATGGTATATAAAATAAATGCTACGATGACCAGGCCGTATTCTAAAAATTAAACTCTTAAGCATTCTAAAAGCTGACTAATTTTAGAATGTAAGATTTTTAAAGTGATAAAAACCAGGATCTACTCAAGGAAGTCATTGTCCCTAATAGAAGGAACAGAGGCGTTTTTTCTCCCTTAGGTTCTCCCTAAAGATTTGGTCACAGTATCTTGTGTGTCTTGTTTATAGTCCACACAGTAACAAGCTCCATAGAGGCTCTGTTCTGAAAACATGTTACTACAGAGTGACTGCATGATACTAAAAAATAAATTGGGGCGGGGAGCGGACAAGTGGAACGGGATGAGAATGAAGATAGGGCTCCCTAGATCAGGATTCTTAACCTTTTCATTCACATCCCCTTTTGTCCAAGAATTTTATAAAACCCCTGGTATACAGGTCTATAAGTATATAAGTCAGGTATTTTTACTCATGGCTATAATTTTTTTTTTTTAATTACTTTAAAACAAGTCCTTGTAAGCCAGGTGGCACACACCTTCAATCCCAGCATTTAGGAATCAGAGGCTGGCAGATCCCTGAGTTTGAGAACAACCTGGTAAACAGAGCAAGTTTGAGGACAGCCAGGGTTACACAGTGAAATCCTGTCTCAAAAAACCAAAATAATAATAATAGTTGTAGTAGTAGTAGCAGCAACAGCAGCAGTAATGTCCCTGATATGCATGTAATTTTATCACTTACTAAGATGGAAGCAATTTTGCATACCAGTAAAATGGATACACTTGTGTCTTGGATGAATATTTGATACTGCAAGACATTTTCAGCATTGATGGATATTTTGATTTTTATGATGATGAGAATGCCACTTTACATAAATACATAGTACAGAATTACAGAACCATTTCAGAATTTGTTGGAAATTCTGATTCTGCTTTTATCCCAAACCAAAGATTATTTAGTGTTTTTGTTTTTGTTTTTAATTAAAGTAAGGCCAGACATGGTGATACACACTTTTGATCCCAGCACTTGGAAGGAAGAAGCAGGCAGAGATCTCTGTGAGTTGAAGGCCAGCCTGAGCTACATAGGGAGTTATAGGGAGCTAGGGCTCTGACGAGAGAGAAATGCTGTCTCAAAAACAGGAAGGAAGAATTGAAACTAGAGTCAGCCACTCAAGCAGCGGTTCTTGTCATTTATCAATTAATTTTAGTTTCTTATATTTTGTTTCTTTGAGACAAGGTCTCATATAGCCCAGGTTGATCTCCACCTATGTAGTTGAGGATGTTCTTGAACTCTTCATCCCCCCCCCCCCCCCGCCTCTACCTCCAAAGTGCTGGGATTATAGGGCATACCACTGTGCCCAGTGAAGAGCCAACATGAGACATTGCGAGTTTTCAGCAGAATACTCCGCCAAATGAGCTACACCCTTAGCCCTGCCTTAACTATATTCTAAGCTTTAGCAGGATTGTTTTTCCAAAATTAGTCTAGTAAGTTTTACAGGTTTTTTTTCTCCAGATAAAGTTAGTAGTTTTGTTTTGTTTTGTTGGTTTTTCAAGACAGGGTTTCTGTGTATCCTAGGCTGTCCTAGACTTGCTTTGCAGACCAGATTGGCCTCAAACTCAAAGAGATCCGCCTGGCTCTGCCTCCCAGAGTGCCGGGATTACAGGCTGTGCTGCCACATCCAGCTGAGTTAGTTTTTAAGTTGTCCTGCCACCCAATCCTGCCATGGAATGCACTACGTTAATTAAAATTATGTTAGGTTTCCATATTAATGATAAGAGGCATTTTCAGTCTAATGCATTAAGTGTTCAGCAAGCAGTGACCTTTTAACAATTAGTCAGTCAGTCTGCTGAAATGTGATTCTCCCCTCCCCCACCCCTTATGCCCAGGAGGTGGCGGAGTACTGAGGGTTGCCCACTGTAGAAAGCACTTTCATTCAGGCTCTTCCTATTCTGCATTTTTTTTCTGCAGTGTGCTTATACTGGCTGCCTTGCCCAAATGTTTACTTTTTGGGGAATGTTTTTATTATCTTCCATTTATCCCTGGAAAGCTTGAGGCTCGATATAAGCTTAAGATACTTGTGAGAGGTCATAAAGTTAAGTCAGCAGTGAGGCCATGACCTGACCGCAGTCCATTCTGCTTCAGTAACCTCTATCCTTAATCAGTTTTCTGTACTATTATAGGCTTGAAAGAACTGCTAGCCAGACACACTCCATTTACAGACTAGATGTACATACACATTTAAAATATACCAAATACTTTCCTCAACTAAGAGGCATCCCTTTCTGCAGTTAGAACAGGATCCATAGTTATGTTTATAAATACTGTGCTGCACTTCTACCCAGGAGTGGCACAAGAGCTGTGAGGCACAGAAGCCATCTCTTTCTTTAGTTATTTTATTTACTTAGTATTTTGAGACAGGGTTTTACTGTGTGCCTCTGGCTGGCCTAGAACTCACTATGTAGACCAGGTTGGCCTCTGCCTCCCAAATGTTGGAATTAAAGACGCCCCCACCCCCAACCCTCGCTCCCACCTAATTAATTTATTTTTATTGTGTGTGTATACATGTGTCATGGTGCAGAGGACAACACTCAGGAGTCAGTTCTTTTCCTTCCACCTGTGGGTTCTGGGGATCAAGCTAAGTGCCCTTACCCACTGAGCCATCTTTTCTACCCTCCAGTAAAGCCATTTTTAACGATCTTAGAGACCTCCAGTTACAGCATTTAGTGTGCAGCCATTTTCAATTTCCCCTTCAATCACAAAGATGTTGAATTCAGATGTGTTTCACACCCAGTAGCCAAGCTTATGGAAAGAACCTCCCTGCTGACAGGCTTTATAAGGCACTGTGCTGCTCTCACACAGGCCAGGTTCACTTGCTGCCTTCCATGGTGAGGGAACTGAATCCCAAGACAGTGCCAAGAGCATCTCCTTACTCAACAACAGTCCCTCTCGTTGCCTTTTACATTTTTATTTAGTTATTTTGTGTGTATGGATGTTTTGTCTTCATGTATGTCTGTGCACTTCATACATGCCTGGTATACCAGGAAGCTCTGGACTGGAATCACAGGTGATTGTAGATTGTGAGCTGCCATGTAACTCCAGACAAGGTGTTTTAACGATTTATTTCAAAGATTATTTTTAAAAGTGAAGTAATAAGCAATCTGAGAAAAAATCGCACAGATGATAATCATTAAATAAGTATGCTCATTAAATATAATTATTATAATCGCAGCACTCAGAGAGGCAGAGGCAGGTAGGTCGCTGTGAGTTCAAGGGCAGCTGGGTCTACAAAGTGAGTCTAGAAGAACCAAACATACATAGAGAAACCCTGGCTGGAAAAACCAAAAAGAAAGAAAGAGTATATAATTTTAGATTTGATGGGGTGGAGGGCCTGTGTTCTCTTCTGCAACTCCAGAAATGAGTTCTGTTGTCCTGTAGGTTCTTTGACTTCTAGAGAAGGGAGGAGAATCGTGGCAATTGCAGCTGCCTTGTAATCATGTAAATCTACAGTAGCAACCAATTGCTAGAAACCCTATGGAATTTGGTGGTCTTCCTTTTACAAGCACAGCAAGTCCCTGTAATAAGACAGACACAGCTGTCATAGGTACAAGTTAGCAATGACTGTAGAGCCACTTTTCTGTTTTGATGACTTTTCTGCCTTAACCTTCTCATTTTTGACTATCCTGTCAACATTGTGTATGAGGCCATACTTTGAGTAAGGATTTTCTGCAATCTTAGTCTGTGCCTCCAGCATCTCTCTGACTCCACAGTAGACCCTGCAAGCCAGTCAACTTGCTTGGAACAATAACTGGAATCAACACTGTACCACTGATACCTTGCCCCTTGCTTGCTTTCTTGCTTGCCTGGTGGATTGATTGATTTTCTTTTTAGTTTTTTGATACAGAGTCTCTACATAGATAGCCCTGGCTTACCTGGAACTCCCTGTGTAGATCAAGCTGCTCTGGAACTCACAGTGATCCTTCTGCCTTTGTCCCTGGAGTGCTGTAATTAAAGAAATGTGCTACCACACCTAGCTCTTTCTTTTTTCTAATTATGTTTTAAATTATTTATTATGTGCTTGTGTGTGCATATATGGGGGAGGTGCAGACACCATGACATGCATGTGGAGGTCAGAGGACATCTTGTGGGAATTGGTTCTCTCCTTCTACCACATGGATCACAAGGATGGAACTCAGGTTGTCAAGCTTGGTGGTTAGAGCTCCAACCTGCTGAACCAACTATATGGGCTCGCTCTTCATTTCTGTAATTTTGACATTAAAATTTTTTATGTAGGGACTGGAGAGTTGGTTCGATGGGTAAGAATGTTGACTGCTCAAAAAAAAAAAAAAAATGTTGACTGCTCTTCTTCCAGAGTACCTGTGTTCAGTTCCCAGCTACCTGCATGGTGGTTTACTACCATGTGTAACTCCAGTTCCAAGGGATCTGATGCTATCTTCTGGTCTCCACAGGCACAGGCATGCATGTGGTGCACAGACATACATGCAAGCAAATCACCATACACTAAAATACAATAATAAAAAAAATTTAAAGAATTTTACATAGCTGAGTATGGTGGTACAGTCTGTAGTCTTAATGCTTGGGAAGTGAAGGCAAAGGATGGATTCATAGTCTGGTACATAGCTAAGTGAGGCCAGTCTGAAGTACATGAGACCCTGTCTCAACAGCAACAAAAGAATTGTATGTAGCATGATAGCACTCGCCTTTAATCCCAGCACTTGGGAGGCAGAGGCAGGTGGATCACTGTGAGTTCAAGGCCAGGCTGGTCTACAAAGCGAGTTTAGGACAGCCAAGATAACACAGAGAAACCCTGTCTTGAAAAAACAAAAAAAGAATTGTATATAAATGGAATCATATAATATGCTTAGGATACTTTTTCTGGCAGTGTAAATCCCCTGAAATTAATTTAGATTGTGGTGTAGCAGTAGTTCATTTTAGAGTAGTGTTCCATGTTATACAGGGAGATCACAACGTTCATGTGAACTTAGTACAATTCCTGGGTCCTATAGTGAGTAAACCATTTCAATTTACTTTTTTTTTTTTTTTTTTTTTTTTTTAAATGGATGTGAGTAGGTCCAGTATGTCACAGGCTAGCCTGGAATTCTTTGTGTAGTCTGAGGAGGGCCTTGAACTTCTGATCTACTTCCCAAGGTGCTGGGTTTACAGGTGTGAGCTTTTATCTGAAGAAAAACAAACTTTATTTCTTTTTATTTTTGACTGAATGTATGATACAGTTTTCTTTCCTATCTAAAAGGAAGGACTTGAGGTTGGGGAAACTGAAGAATTGGCTCTGTGGTTAAGAGCACTTGTTGGTCTTGCAGAGGACCTGGGTTTAGATCCCAGCACCTACATAGTGGCTCACATTAAATTTGACCCTTAGTTTTAATATTGTTGTAGAAGTTGACATTTTCTTCCCTCTCTCCTTTCAGCGGCTGTGTGACTATGTTTGTGATCTGCTCTTGGAAGAGTCGAATGTTCAGCCAGTGTCAACGCCAGTAACAGTGTGTGGGGACATACACGGACAGGTAAATTTCACAGGGAAGCCTTAGGGTTTGTACTGTCAGTGAGCAATTTGCTTCTGATTTCTGCTACAAAATAAACTAAACAAAACCCAGCTGCTGGTTAGGTGGCGTTAGTCTTCTTGCCATGAGTGGTTTCTGGTTCACTGCACTGGCAAATAAAAGCAGTGGTCAAATATTTCATGAACTTTGTTTAAATTCCATTTGTGAAATGTATAGACTGCTGTGTTGTTCTGTACAATAGTGTGGGGTATTCTGTGAAGGTGGAAGATGCAAAGTGTAAACATAGATGCTCATAGTAATTATAGGTAACAGGAGATGGTTTGGGTTTAAGTACTTTTCTTGTTCATTCATTCATGTCTTATTAAAATCTGCTAATTTCTTTGTGTGTGTGTTGTGTAGTGTGCATGTATGTGCACGTCCCCATGGAGGCCAGAGGAGTTAGAACTCCTGGAGTAAGAGTTACAGGTGTAGTGAGCCATGTGGTATGAGTGCCAGTAATTAAACAGTCGCCCTCAGAAAGAGCAGTTCATGCTCTTAACCACTGAGCCATCTCTCCAGTACCCAGCTGCTGGCTTTGTTTGTTCATAAGAATTCCAAAACACTATCTAGAAATCACACTTTAAGATTAGATCCTACTGTTAGTGCTCCACCTCTGTGCTAACTTTACTTGACTCTATAGAAGTTTGTTACTGGGAACTAAAAGCTGAAAAGCTTATTCATAGCCTGCTTTGTATATACAGTTTAGTTGGGACCATAGGACTTGGAATATGTTATGAACCACACAGCTGTCTGCAAGTTCCCTTCCTAATATGATGGTGTAAAGGAGCAAAAATGTGTCTAATTTGTCCCTGAATAGAGGCTGCTCTATAAATAAATACATTTTGGCTACTTTCAAAGCTATTTCCTTTTTGCTTTTTCAAGCACTTTTCTGGACAGTGGCAGCTGCCTAAGTACTAGGATCATAAGTATGAGCTGCTTCTTTTTTTTTTTTATTTTATGTATATGGATATTTTGTCTGCATGCCTAGTGCCTGTGGAGGCTGAAAGACAGCATTGGATTTCTTAGAACTGGAGTTACAGATGGTTGTTAGCTGCAGTTTAGGTGCTGGGAACTGAAGCCAAGTCTTCTGAAAGATTAGCCAGTGCTCTTAATTGCTGGGCCATCTCTCCAACCCCTCTTTTAGTTTTTTGAGACACAGGGTCTGGCTTGAAACTTGGAGACTCCTGCCTCAGCTTATTAGTTCTGGGATAACAGATGTGCGCCACTATACCATGTGACCAAAGACTTTTTAATATATAAAAATATCCACGAGAATTGCATTCTTTAATTTCAGGATCAGGTTATGAGTTTAAATGAACATATTAGCAATAACATGGTGAAACACTGCCATTATGACCTAGGGAAGAGATTATAGATTTCAGGGCTCAACACAATTTTTATTTGGCTACTTAAGAAGCCACTCCAGCTTGCACACAGATTTTCATAAATATGATCTACAGACCTTGCCAGTGTAAAAGCAGTGGTGGGGGGGTGTATGTGTCAGGGTGTGTGTGTAAAACTTCTAGTGCACAGAGTGTGATGGTACACAACTTTAATCCCAGAACTCAGAGTTCAGGGCCAGCCTGGTGTATATAGTGAGTTCTAGGACAGCTAGGGCAATGTAGAGAGTTCCTGTCTCAAAAAACAAAAGACAGAAAAGAAAACAAACAACAACAAAAGCTTACTGTGCTTTACTATGAAAGGAGAGTGACGAGCTCCGGTGACTGTCATTGTATTCTCTGCCAGCAGACATCGTAGTGAACAAAACTCCAGTTTTGCTTCAGGTTGTCTTCACTCAAACAGCCAATATTATTAGGAACTCTTGGCACTGGAGGGTGTACAGCTTTGCACTGTTCTGTGGGATGTGCTGGGAAATGTGTGTAAAGTTTGCCTGCTGCATCCCAGAGATGATTTTCTCTCTCTTGGCATCATAAGTTGAAAGGCCTGCTTTGTTTTGTTTTGCTTTGTTTTGTTTTTCGAGACAGGATTTCTCTGTGTAGCTTTGGCTGTCCTGGACTCGCTTTGTAGACTAGGCTGGCCTCGAACTCACAGTGATCTGCCTGCCTCTGCCTCCCAAGCGCTGGAATTAACACCGCCTGGTGAAAAAGGCTGCTTTTTAAAAAAAAAAAAAGTCCAACACTGCTTTTTATTTGAGAGAAAAGTGACAAACTGGTTACTTAGACTTGGATATTTGTGAAGATGAGGGAAGTAAGCTAGTAATTTCAAAGCAAACAATTGACATTATTTGTTGCTAGTGATAATATTTGAGTTTACTAATGAAAAATTGGATTTGGGGAAGTTTCCGTTTAACCATGAACCTAACTTTTATCTTTTTGAGATAGGGTCTCACTATGTAGCTTCAGCTGGCCTGGAACACACTGTGTAAACCAGGCTGGTTTAAAACTCCACCTGCCTTTGCCTCCCATGCCTGGAAGTTTGTGATAACTTTTAAAGATTTTCCTGATGAGTGATAATGTTAACAAATACTTTAATGACATATAAAGAAGTATAAGTTCATATTCCTAATGACCAGCATATCATTTACTCAAAGCAGGTGGCAGTAGTCTGACCATTTTGTGGTATGATATTAGATTCATTCAGATATGGTTTTAGATTTTATATTGTGAATTAATCATTTTATTTTTCTTGCTGGATTTTGACATAGTATTAAAAGTAGAATATGCACAGTTGTGTGAGAACGTTAACAAACACTATGCCTCTTGGTGAAGCAGAGGCAAGAATTGCAAATTCAGGGCTAACCTGGACCCTGTAATAAGTCTGAGGCCAAACTTGGTTACATAGTGAAAACTTGTCTTAAAAGACAAAAGCCAAAACAAAAAACAAAAACCTTCCCCAGACCATTGATCCCTTCTGTATATGTCTGTGTGAAGCTGTCTGTGTATACTTTAATCAATGTGTCCCAACAGAATACAGAGTCAGATTATGAGCCTCTAGATATCTTCTAGTAAGCAGGCCTAGTTGTACACACCTTTAATCCCAGCACTCTGGGAGGCAGAGGCAGGCTGATCTCCTGAGTTCAAGGCCAGCCTGGTCTACAAAAAGAGTCTAGGATAGCCAAGGTTACACAGAGAAGCCCTGTCTAGAAAAACAAACAAAAAGTAGGTATCTTCTAGTTAGGTAAATGTGAAAAGAGTTGCCAGAACCTATAGCAATGCTTCTCTTTTTCACTTAGTTTCTTTTAACATTTTTATAAAAATATATCTATGTTACCATTTAGTGATTTAAAATTTAAGTGTTGTTTGTTTTAATTTCTAGTATGTTACATACTTAAATTTTTTCCCTTTGTTTATATGTATGCGTGTAGGGTTTTACCTCTATGTATGTCTGTGCACCACAATATGTTCATTGGCCACAGACCAGAAGAGGGTGTCAGATCCCATGGGACTGGAATTACAAATGATTGTGAGCCACCATATGGGTGCTGGAATCAGGTTCCCTGGAAAAACAGCCAGTGCTTTTAACCTCTAAGCCACCTCTCCAGTTTCTACCTATTTGTTTTTACATGAACTAAAAATTTTTGAAGATCTCCAAGTGCTTTAAAGGTTTAGGAATTATATTTTTGGCAGTTTTGCATATACTTTATTTCTTCTCACAAATGTAAATAGTCTTTTTATCTGTTTCTTTGTATATCTCATTCTCAGCTTATCTTACTCATTCACAGGAATTTTTAATTAGCATATATTGCTTTTCTTTTACAGTTTTATGATCTTTGTGAACTGTTCAGAACTGGAGGTCAGGTTCCTGACACAAACTACATATTTATGGTATGTAAACACTGTAATGCCAAGTGCTTATTTAAAATCAAAAAGACCTGACTTATTACATGCAAATTCTATAATTGCTATTTAAATGTATGAAAAGGTGAGTCTGTGCTTTTCTATATTTTGTCATATCTTCTACTTGGATATAATTGTTCTTTTTGCAAACCACTGCACAAATAGGACTGGGTTATGACTGCCAGGTGGCAGGACGACCACATAGAACCCCTAGTTTAGTCTGTAGATGGATGAACACATGCAAGTATAGTTTGGTATTTCATACTTTTACCTAATACATACTTGCTATTATGATGGGGTTTTTTTCTTTTTAAAAAAAATTTTTATGTATTTAATTTTAATTTATGTGTGTTGGTGTGAAGGTATCAGATCTTGGAGTTACAGACAGTTGTGAGCTGCCATGTGGGTGCTGAAAATTGAACCTGGGTCCTTTGGAAGAGCAGGCAGTGCTCTTAACCACTGAGGCATCTCTCCAGCCCCTTTTTTCTTTTTTACACTTTCTTTTTGGATATAATAATGTTGAATTTTTCTGAATTTTGTGTGTGTGTGTGGTGTGTAGGCTGTTGGACATCCTTGCTCACCGGTTCTTGAGACACGGTTTCATTCCCCTGGAACTCCCTAAGTATGCTAGGCCGGCTCTCAGCAAGTCCCACGCTTTTGCCTGTCTCTACCTTCCCAGTGCTGGATTACCAGTACATGGCATCATGCCTCATTGTTTCTATGTAGGTTCTGTGGGTTGAATTTAGGATTGAATTGCAATCCTAAATTATAGCTTATATCCACTAAGCTATATTCCCAGTCTGTTAATGAAAAAAATTTTTGAAGATTTATTGATTTTATGTGTATGAGGTTTTTTGCTTGCATGTATGTTAGTACCACATGTGTGCCTTGTGCCTGTGGAGGTCAGAAGAGGGCACTAGATCCTCTGGAACTTGAGTTACAGTCGGTTGTGAACCCCATGTGGGTGCTGGTAATTGAACCCAGTCCCTTTGCAAAAACAAGTTCCATTGCAAAGTTCTCTTTCACCTTCCTAGTTATTAATATTTTACATTTTTAAAAATTTATATTTTATGTGTATGGGTGTTTTGCCTACACATATGTCTGTGTACCACATGCATGTTTGGTGCTCATGGAGGCCATAAGAGGGTGTCAGATCCTCTGAAACTGATGGTTGTTAGCTACCATGTGGATGCTGACAATAGAACCTGGGTCCTCTAGGGAAACAGTCAGTGCTCTTAACCACTGAGTGACTTCTCCAGGCCTATATTACTAATTTTTATGGCTATTTTCTGAATTATTGGCCTAAATCAGACATTAATTGCATGTGTGTAAGTAGTATTATATATATGTGTGGTGTTTTTTTTTAAGATTTATTTTATGTACATATGAGTGCTCTGTCTGCATGTACACCTGCAGGCCAGAAGAGGGCACCATGTGGTTACTGGGAGTTGAACTCAGGACCTCTAGAAGAGCAGACAGTGCTCTTAACTACTGAGCTATCTCTCCAGCCCTATATGTAGATTTTGTTTGGTTTTGGTTTTGGTTTTTTGTGACGAGGTCTCTCTGTGTTGTCCTGGCTGACCTGAAGCTCTCTAGGTAGACCAGGCTTATTCTCCACTTTATTGCTTTGAGAAAGTAATTCCTCACTGAGCCAGAAACTCTGTGAATTTCAGTAGACTGGCCATGTGGCCAGCTCCAAGGTTTCACCTTGTCAGCCTGCAGTGTTTGGGCTGTAGGCATGCACAGCCGTCTTTCTACATGGCCCTAGGGACTTGGAGCTTCTCATGCTTGTACAGAAGCAACTCCTGTTTCTAAATAATTTTTTAAGAAATTATTTTTTAAAAACAATGTTCAGCTCTTTATTATTGTTCTTTTGGGCTATTACAGCTATTGTATGGTTTGTAACTGTAAACTTTTACTTTACAGGGTGATTTTGTAGACAGAGGTTACTACAGTTTGGAGACCTTCACTTATCTTCTTGCACTAAAGGCTAAATGGCCTGATCGTATTACCCTTTTAAGAGGAAATCATGAGAGCAGACAGATAACACAGGTGTATGGATTTTATGGTAAGACCTTCTTTTTTCTGATTCTGAGTGGTATTTTACTTTGGGGGGGGGGGGAGTTGTACAAATCATATATGTACTTTGTTTTTATTTTCTCCTTTACTCCACATTTCCCCCAGCCAACTGAAAATCTTTCCATATAGTGAAAGGCTGACGCTTTTACCAAAACTTTGGCATACACCTTTCCAAATTAGTGTGAAAAAAATGTAATCTTAAATTTCCCACTTTGGAATCACTTTGAGTGCTTTTGTAAATTGCAGATTGTGGATCTGTGAGCTGACCCAGTAAGGCACTTGCTCCTAAGCCTGGTAGCCTGAATTTGTTTACCAGGCCCACATGGCAGGTGGAGGGGGATCAACTCCTGAATGTTGTTCTCCAACCCCCACGTGTTTTCTGTGGCATAACTCCCAGTGTATGAACAATTTAATATAAAACTTTAAAGATTATTGTATTATTTTCAATTAAGTCTAGATTTGAATATGTGTGCATTGTGGGTGGTCTTAGAGTCCATAGGCATTGGGGTCCTCTGCACCTGGAGTTAGACAGTTAGGAGTTGAACTTCAGTCTACAGCAAGGAGTTGTAACTATTGAGCTATCTTTCCAACCCCAATTTTTTAAAAAATTTAATGTAGATTACTGGGTCTTTAAACCAGAAATCAAATTATTTCAGCATAAGACCCTAGAGTCTACTGAAGGAAGATGTGATATGCCCATTCAGGACTGGAGTTGTGTCTCCTGCCACCCTCCACCCTTCCCTCTTCTTTGTTTTGGTCAGTGTGGAACAAATCCAGAACGTATGCATACTAGGCAAGCACTCTACTACTGAGCTTTATCTCCAGTCCTTCCTTAATACTGTGTCCTGTGCTTGGCCTTTTTACTTCCTTAATCCTTTGGTTGTTCTGTTTGTTTTTGACAGGATGTCTCCATAGAGACCCGTAGAGGCCCAAAGCTCCCTAGGAGTCACTGTCCTCCTGGCTGATCTTGATCACATGATCTTTCTGTGGCAGCCTCCTGAATGCTAGGATTTTGGAATATTTGAAAAACATGAGAGTTCATATATTTTATATATGTTAATTTTTATACATCATATATGGTATATAGTCTGAATATAATTTGTATAATACAGATTAAGTAAACCCACAACCTCAAATCATCATCTGTAAAGTCTGAAGCTTTGATCACCACCATGACACTCGAAAGTTTCAGGTTTTTGATACTTCTTGTTTTTACTGTGCCGGGCACATGCCCGGGCATACAAGCTAAGCTATCACAAAGAAATGTGAAATGCTAAGGAGCCCAAACATTTTTTTTCTTTTTACTTCCCCCACCCCCCTTTGTTTCTGGAAGTTTGAGACAGGATTTTGCTGCATAGATCTGGATGGCTGGATCTTGATGTATGGCCCAGGCTGGCATTGAACTTGTATGACAGTCGTTCTGCAAGCCTTAGCTGCTGAAATGCTAGGATTAGCAACCTGAGCACTCAGATGGGGTGAAATATTTCAGATAAGGCATATGAAACATTTGTTTATTTGAGGCAGGATCTCATTCTGTAGCTCAGGTTGGCCTGGAATTCACTGTGTGTCCCAGGTTAGCCTCAAAATTCAGTAATTCTCCTGAATTAGTCTGCCAGTTGCTGACTGGACTTACACTTATTTGTTTGCTTGCTTGCTTGCTTAGTTATTTATAGACATTTCATTTTGCAGCCCAGGCTGGTCAAAAGTTAGTATCTGGTCCACAGTGGCCTTAAAATTGCCTTAGCCTCCCAAGATCTGGGCTTATAGATGTGTATCCCATGTCTGGTGTGATACTTTGTTTGCTTGTTTTGGGTTTGCTGTTGTGGTTTGGTTCTGTTTGGTTTGGTTTTGGTTTTTCAAGACAGGGTTTCTCTGTGTATCCTGGCTGTCCTGGACTCACTTTGTAGATCAGGCTGGCCTCGAACTCACAGAGATCCGCCGCCGCTGCCTCCCAAATGCTGGGATTAAAGGTGTGTACCGCCATGCCTCGCTTGTTTTGTTAAGTCAGAGTCTCTCTACCAAGCCCTGGCTGTCCTGGAACTCACTAGGTATACCAGCCTGGCCTTGAACTCATAGTTTGCCTGCCTCTGCTTCCTAGGCCCTGAGATTAAAGGGCTGTGCCATGCTGTCCAACTTTTTTTTCCCCAAGAAATACAGAAATAAACATTTAAAATACTTGGGTGCATGTGTACATGTACTTGTATAACCCTGCACCATCGTCATGTGTGAAGATCAGACAACAATTTATAGGAGTTAATTCTTTTCTTCAGCTATGTGGGTTCTGGGGGTTGAACTCAGGTGGTCAGACTAGGTGCCAAGGATATGGATTGTTATCCATATCTTTATTTTATTTTTAAAAAATTGTGTGTGTGTGTGTGTGTGTGTGTGTGTGTGTGTGTGTGTGTGTGTGTGTGTGTGTGTTTTACCATACTCAACTATTGTGTCCCTGGATGTCCTAGAAGTTCGTATGCAGACCACCTTGAAATCCGCCTGCCTATGCCTCCTGAGTACAGAAATTGAAGGCATGTGCCACATCTGGCTGTTTGTTTGTTTTGCTGGACATGTGTCTCCATGCCTTTAATCCCAGCACTCGAGAGGCAGAGACTGGCGGATCTCTGAGTTCAAGGCCACCCTGGTCTACAAAGCAAGTTCCAGGTCAGTAAAGGTTCTGTTACACAGAGAAACCCTGTCCCCAAAGGAAGAAAACAAAAAAAGATTTGCACATTTTTATTTTATGTGTAGTATTAGTACTTGCATGTATCTCTGTGTATGAGACCTGAATTCTGGGACCTGAATTCAGGCTTTGCAAGAACATTAAATGCTCTTAAGCACTGAGCCATCACTCCAACCTCCCAGTTCTGTTTTTTTTTAACAGCTTCCCAATATTTATTTTTAGCATGCTTCCATTTTGACTGAGGTCATTTATAGAATTTACCATGCATGTTATCATCATGATGCTTAGAAACTTTGATTTCTTTTTTGCAGTATTTTAAATTTTATTCTTAGATTATGGATACTCAAAAGCAAGGGGGCTAGAGAGATGGCTCAGAGGTTAAGAGCACTGGCTGCTCTTCCAAGGGCTTTTATTTATATTTATTTGTGTATGTATCTGAGTGTGTAGGTGTGCACACATGTCTTCATGCTCTCCCATGAGTGTCTGTGAAGATGTTGAAGCTGGGCAGTGGTGGCTCATGTCTTTACTGTCAGCACTCAAGAGACAAAAGCAGATAGATCTCTGAGAATGTATGTGCATATCTGTGTGTGTTGGTGGAGGTCAGAGGACAACCTAAAGGAGTTGGTCTTCCTCTGCTGTGTGGATTCTGGGGTTCAAAGTCAGATCACCAGGCTTGGAGGCAAATACCTTTAACTGGCAAGCCATCTTTCTGGCCCTTTGAAATACTCTGACTCTAATTAGTTCTGCCTGTTAGAATTTGACTATATGTCAACGTTTAGTTGCAGTTTTCAGAAGATCTCTCAGGAGACAACTTTACCCTGAGAAATGTTGGGGTAAGAATTACTCATGTTCCTATAATTAAGGATCTTCTAACTTAATTTGATTTGATTATGCTCCTAGAATAAGGCAGTCATTTTAAGGAAATGCAATTTTATAGAATTACTTGGCATTAATGTAACTGACCAGAGCATTTGATTTGGAGTATGGAAGTCAGTAATTTACTTTCTCTCGATAGGATTTTGGTTAATATTTCAAACTTTTATCTTAGAGTCATTCCTGGAATGAAAAGGATTATAATTTCTTTAGAGGGACATAGGTTTTAAAGATTTGTTTATTTTTGTTTTATGTGTGTGAGTGTTTTGCCTGAATGTTGATGTGTACCACATTGTACCTGGTGCCTACAGAAGCCACAAGAGTATAAGATCCACTCACGGGAGTTAGAGATAGTTTTGAGCCATGTCGCTGCTGAGACCTGAACCAATGTATTCTACAAGAGCATCAGGGGATCTTAAAGGCTGAGCCGTCTCTCCAGCCTTATCGGGTGTGTGTGTGTGTGTGTGTGTGTCTGTCTGTCTGTCTGTCTGTCTGTCTGTGTGTCTGTACACATATGTACTGAAGATTGACCTTGGGCTTTACACATGCAAGGTAAGCACCTGCCACTGAGTATATTCCAGTCTTCCTTAGGATATGTGCATTGTTACATAGTAGACTTCTTTTGGCTCTATATTAAAGGTCCATTGAAGATAAATATGCACCATAATTTTCTGCCCTAGATGAAGGTGAATTTCTTTTGTAACAAAGGTCATTATAGCATTTTATGTTTTATTTCATTAATAAGGACATTTCTAATTTTTTCACAGATGAGTGCCAAACCAAATATGGAAATGCTAATGCCTGGAGATACTGTACCAAAGTTTTTGACATGCTCACAGTAGCAGCTGTAAGTTTATATAAATCTCTTTGGAGCCTCAAATATTTTTCTTGCCAATAATATTACATATATTTATCAATTGTAGCTGTTTATTTAGTTTTAGTATTTATTGTTGAATTTAGACATGACTAAATTTGAGTTTATTATCCTTTATTGTTCTTTTTTACTAGTTAATAGATGAGCAGATTTTGTGTGTTCATGGCGGCTTATCTCCTGATATCAAAACACTGGATCAAATTCGAACTATTGAACGAAATCAGGAAATTCCTCACAAAGGAGCATTTTGTGACCTGGTGTGGTCAGATCCTGAAGATGTAGACACTTGGGCAATCAGTCCCAGAGGAGCAGGTTGGCTTTTTGGAGCAAAAGTCACTAATGAGGTAAAGCTAACGTTTTTGGGAAAGTAGTTCTTTGATTGGTAAAAAAAAAAAATAATGGTATCTCAGATATCCAACTCGTAGCTTAATTTGCTAAACTTATGGTTGCTTTGGGTATCCAATTTCTACTTTAGTTGATTGATTTGTGCTTCCTGAATGGTTCAGTGAGATTATATAGTGAAAGAACCTGTTCCAGCATTAACTACTGATAGTATTAAAATAATAGTTAAGTAACAGGATCACCAGAGCAAGATAGGCCACTTTTTTGGCCTGAAACATATATATATTCTGACAGTCTTCTAATCCTAGTTGAGTTCAAATTCTATTTTACTTGATTTTTTTTTTTTTTTTTTCCCCTTAAAACCAATTTTTAACTTGTTGGTTTGTCTTTTGAGACAGGGTCTATATAACCCTGAGTGTCCTGAATTCACCATGTAGACCAGGCTGGCTTCAAACTCACAAAGATCTGCCTGCCTCTGTGTCCCCAGTGCTACAATTAAAGATGTGCACCACTATACATGGCATAATCTTTATTTTTTATTTATGTGTATGGATGTTTTGCCTACGTCTAGGCCTTTGCATCATATGCATGAAGTACCTGAGGAGGCCAGAAGAAGGTGTTAGACCCCTTGGGACTAGAGTTACAAGTGGTTGTGAGCTACAGTGTGGTGGTTGGGAATCAAACGCGTATCTTCTGGAAAAGCAACCAGTGTTCTTAACCACTAAACCATCTCTCCAGCCTGAGTTCAACTTTTAAAGTAACACACATGAGCAAAGAGAATTCAGTGTTGGAACAACATTGGAACGTACTGAATCTCCATGGCTAGATGAAAACAAGAACCATGAGGATGAACAATTAGACAATAATACTGTGAAAATAACTTATTGCTTACAATTTACAAAACATTATCATCACAGTCTTTGATTTTTGATAATCTACAGTGCTGGCTACAAGAGTATAACAATTTTAAAATTCAGAAACTACTTGCTAAAACTTCAGGGTAAATAATTTACAAATACGGTATATGCAGAAATTCTGACATCTACTATTTTAGGACTCCAGCTTTATGAACCTACTTGCCCTGTACATATATAAAACAATGCTCACATCAGAACAGCCATAAACAAACATATTTGCAAGTAGCATTCACACACACAGGGCTGATACTCTGTCGAGATTGTTACAACATAATGAGGTTATAGAACCAGGTGCTGGGGCCATTGGTTTGTCCTCACTTATGGAAGGACTTTACCCAGTCTGAACCTTTTCCTCTTTGGCTTGCAAAGAAGGATAATTTCTTTGTGGCTTGCACTAAATTCTCACATAATAAGACTGATAGTAATGTTATTATTAAGTTGTTAACTAGAAAACCTTTGTTTCATAATTGATAGTAATTATGTAATTTTTCCCCTAGAAATTTCTTTTTTTTTTTCTTTGATACGGTTCATGCTAGGTAGCCTGGTGTGGCCTCAAACTCTTGATCCTCCTAGCAGTTTCTGTAATGTTTTTTGCTTTTTTGTTTATTTAGTGTTTTGTATGCATGTAGTGGAGGGATGTGAAGAGGTTATAGGACAACTTGTGGGAGTCAGTTTTCTCCTACCCTGTGGATTCTGGGATCAAAGTTTTGTTATCGGGCTTAATGGCAGGCACCTACCTATCTACCTAACCCTGTCGTCATCATCATTATCATCATCATTATTATCATTATCACCACCATTATCATCATCATCATCGTTGCTACTGCTGCTTATGCTGCTACACTGCTGCCCTTACTGATTTAAAGACGTGCTGTCTCTGTGTTGCAGGGTTAGTCTCAAACTTGAGGACTCAAGTGATCCTCCCACTCAGCCTCCCAAGTAACTGAGAATACAGGTGCTAATTACTGTGCACGCCTCAGAAACTTCAATCATGGGCTATGTACTTCAGAATAGATAAAAAGAATGGCTAAAATAACTCTGGAAATTTTGCAGATGACTACAGAGTAGGCTTTAGAATTATGATAACTTCATTCATGATACTTGATGCTTGCAATGGTTATTAAGTGGTTGGATGGAATACTTACAAAGCCTTTCTGAATTTCAGTTTGTTCATATCAACAACTTAAAACTCATCTGCAGAGCACATCAGCTTGTGCATGAAGGCTATAAGTTTATGTTTGACGAGAAGCTGGTCACAGTGTGGTCTGCTCCTAACTACTGCTATCGCTGTGGAAACATTGCTTCCATCATGGTCTTCAAAGATGTCAATACGAGAGAACCAAAGTTATTCCGGGCAGTTCCAGATTCAGAACGTGTTATTCCTCCCAGAACCACGACGCCGTATTTCCTTTGAGGCCTTTGCCATCCCGCTGGCCCACTTTTTGCCCTCTTTTACCCCAACTTTCTTGTACTCTCTACAATATACTTTTTATTGAGCACTTTGCTGCTGAAATGCTGCCTCTTGCCTTTTTTTTTTTTTTAATTTTAAATTATCTAAATTTATTGTTTGTTATGGTGTCAATAGCAGTGTTTTTCTATCAGTTTTGTCACTCATCCCATCCCCACCTTGGACTTGTTTGAGAAGACCTGAGAAATGTCTTAATACTCATTGCTGCATGTAGCTCTTGCTTATTTGCTGTTCTGGGGAGACAGGAAGCGTTTCCCTTTTTTAAAAGCCAATTGACAATTACATGGAAATCCTCCTTATTTGTATCACCCAGCCTTCTGTTTTTGTTTGGTAGGGTTTAAGAAATTTCAGCAGCAAAGTTGTCCAGTGGGCAGGATGGACTGCATATGCCTGAGTCGTGTACCCTTTGTCCCGGCTGTAAACTTCACTGTCCTTTGTTGGATGATAATTTGATGTTTTAAAAGGGTATAAAATAAATTGGTCTAAAGGGCTGCCCTCCTTGTTGTGTTTTTAAATTTTAGTTTAAAAATGCTACAGCTATGACTTTGTACATTAAGATAATTGTACTGATCTTTTTTCAGATTTCTTGTATATTTTAATAAAGTAATCTTAAAACCCAGATAGGTTAAGTGTTAAGAAATTTTAAACAACTTACATTGTTAGCTGAAAGTTACTTTTTCTTTCTTTTCTTTTTTGTTTTCCTTCTTTGTTTTCTTAAAAGATTTTGACCCTTTGGTTGAGTCTAAAATTTCAATTGAAATTCAATATTTTTTTAAAAAATCACTAAATTGTGCCTAAAAAACATAACTGCCATATTAATGTTTTGATTTCTATCCTCTATAGTAATAGAAAAAGATTTAATACTTGTAGCACTGACGTGTTGATTTGATCCCAGTTGAGTAGAATGTGCTCGGTCCAGTTTACAGTCTGTCATGAGTATCATCACATAATCGCACTGACTTTTCAGTAGCAAGCAGTCTCTCGCTGTAACTCTTGACCTTAACTTTTACAAACTGTTAGTTTTTAATTGCAATTTTAAAGGCTGAAAAATCAAAACCCTTGTGTTTGTGAACTATAATCTGAAGCAGATTATTTAAAGTGTGGGAAGAAACAGACTGTTCTATGTGAAGGTCTGTCATACCATATTTCAGCTTTGTGCGTGGAATTTGAGTATCTAAAGGGTTATGATGATCAGTTCTTGATATGTAATTGTCCACTTAATAAGGACAAGTATATCATTATCTCTTATGACTGTGGTCATAGATGATATCAGAATGTACCATCTTGTGAAATTGTTGGTATCCCTTTATGACTATAATTATTTTTTTGTCATCCCAGGAAACCGTGTGAAGCCGATTGATAAAGCACTTTAGCATCTGTTCAGGTAGTTTTAAAAAAACAACTTTTCCCCTTCAGGATAAGAACTTCCAGGTTATCTAAAAATGCAATAATAAAAATCTCAATAGTCTAAGCTTCTTGGCAAATAATCTTTCATCAGGGTTTCTTTTACTGAATGAGCACAATATTATGTTGATTTTATTTGTCCCCAACCACCCAGCTCCTTGTATAGTTTTTAATCGTGTAGCTCTATGAAAGAAGTGGCTGAGACATTTGCTGCACACCCTTGAACTAACAATGGGTCAGTAGCTTTGTGTTACTGTCCTAACCCAGTGTAATTCAGGTGGAAAGGTATTTTTATCTCACAGGAATATGTAGCTATGTATTTTACTAATTGTGAAACACTGGAATTAATGATGCAGACAACTTGGTGTGGTTTTTTAACAGCTCTGCAGTATTTTCTTGTTCGTGTTACCATAAATTGTATTTAATTGCTTGCCCTCCACTGCTTTTAAGTTGTATCAGTAAAACCAGCGACTCTCAGTCCCCTTTCCACTTCACACTCCTTAGCTTTGTTGATGTGGTTGTTTTCATTCTCCTTGTAATGTGACTTATTTTCAAGTCATGGTGTACTGCATTTGTTTGTTACTAGCTGGGCATGTGCCAATAATATTCTGTCCATTCCTTAACTGCCATCTCTGTTTTGCCTGTCTCTTCTTCAACTGATAATGGCTTTAGGGCATGGAAAGGTAGTTTTTACTTTTAGTTTTAGACCTGCGAAGGAAAGAGAGCGAATGTATTGGTCTTTGTAAGCCTGAAAAAGAATACTTGGATCCCTCTACTAAACAAGGGCTATGTATTATACAGAGTAATAGTGTGGTGGGAAATACTTGCAGGCCAGAGATCTGTAGGCGAGGGAATCTGCTACTCCCTGTATCTAGGCCAAATGTAAAATCCCTATGTTGTATCAATGGAGCTAAGAACTATTTTTATTTGCCTGTGATATACTTGGTTTCTAATAAAGTGTCCTAGGCTCCAGTGAGAATTGTCTACTTGGAATTGCCATTTCCTCCCGTTCTTCATTTGGCTGATAGACTCTATGGCTAGCTCTCCATAGGTCAGTGCTTCTTGAAGAATCTCACTTCTTTAAATGTGTTCGCTTGGGCGTGACAACATCTAATATGCCACCTGTATCAACTCCTATTCCATCTGGATGTCTAGAACTGTTGGAAGATTTTGACATCTTAAATGCTGAGTTTTGCTTTTGAAATAAGATTCAAAATGTTCGTTGCATTTAAGATCTGTATGTGTTTGCTCTGTAACCCCAGCTCTGGGTATTGAAAAATGCCTGTACTGTGAAAGCCTTCTGTTGTCAGAAGTAGAATCACTTTGTCATCTTAGAAAATTGTGTACAGCGTTGAAGAGATTTAACTATAAGATTTATCTACAAGAATCCAAATTTTTCAATGTCATTGTTTTTTAAATGCTAATGTTTGTAAAGCACCTCTAGTTCTTTGAATGAAAGGTGCTACATTCCTTTGGTGTCAATTAATAAAAAGATTATAGGAAGTTTGTGAAAAATAATTTTATCTAATGCAGTCTGTAGTATTCCCTGAGAAGGTAGCATTTTATATACTTTATGTTTTCAAAGAAATGCTTACTCTTTTACTTGGTTGTGTGACTGGTAAACAGAGCTAACTTTTTCCTGCATTTGCTTACAGGCTAAGTGTTCGAGTTTCTTAAAAGCACTATTTATTGTTCCAACCTAGATTCTGTGCCCAGAACTCTTTCAACTGTGTATTATAGTGTGGTAATAATGAAAGATATGATAATCAAAAAGAAACATTTGAAGAGTCCCTTAAAATGATGCAAGTTCTCTTTCATCACATGATTATGTCCCTTTCTCACAAGATAAGCTAATGCTTAGATTACTAACATAGTTCTTAATTCAACAATGTATGAGGTTTATACACAACTTCTTTTATGAGTTTCAACAAAAAAATATTTATTTCATAGTATATGCCACTCTTTGAGTACCTGGTAATGGTTCTCAGCATTTTGTGTGTAAACAAGAGTAGATTTTTTAAATCTAGAATGAAGCATTTTAGGAAGATGCTAGTCGTGTCCTATTTTGCCACGCTGAGGAATGAACCAGGGCCTTGTGCGTGCTGTGTAAGCTGTCTACCACTGAGCTGTTCCTACCCGGTGGAGGTGTGAGGAGGAGCCTGGTGGTTTTGAGACAGTTTCTCACCATGTAGACCACACTGACCTTGTCAAGATCCCCATGGCTGTGCCTTCCAAGTACTGGCATTAAAGACATACACCACCATGGCAGCCTGTGTCTTACAGCACTCTTGCTATGGAGCTCTGCCTATGTTGCCCAGCCTTAATGAGGAAATGGCATTGGAGAGGACAGGTAACTTGTCAAGGTCACACAGGAGAACTGGAACTTGAACCCCCTGGAGGGCACACCACAGTGACAAGCCTTTTATTTTAAGTGCTATTGGTTTTTTGCAGCTGTGTGACCCTGAACAAATTGAATTCTCTGGTCTTTTATTTCTGTTCTAAAAGGAATATAGTAAAGTTTATTACAGTGTTAAAAAATAGCACCCATAACATGCCCAGTACTTGGCTCAAAGTTGCTATATATTGAGGCTCCAACCAAAATCAGTGTAGTTAGGAAAAACCCAGGGAGAAACATAGTTGCTAACACTGTAGCTTTAAGGGAGAAAAAAGTAATTTATTTGTTCTACATGTTTGAATGGTTTTGCCTGAATTGATATATGTGCAGAGTTGAGAAGAGGGCCTCGGAGGTTAGGTATGATTGTGAGGCACCATGTTGGTGCTAGGCACTGAACCTAATACCTCTGCAAGTGTAGCCTTTTAAGTACAAGGAATTCGGAGGAAGTATTTGATGCAGAAGGAAACAAGGATTTTATGGGCTGGAGTTATATAGACTGTGCATGTTTTATATACGAGCCCAGAAGCTGAGATGATAGAACTTGGACACAACATGAAGGATACATTTTAGGAAGGCCCAACAACTAGGAGCTGCATTGTCTATGCTTCGGAGAGGACTGGTCAGTCATGGAAAATGTTGAATAGTAGTAGGAGGATTTTAGTAAACATGTCATGAATGATATCTCAAGATTTTATCAGGGCCCCTCCACCTGAAAATCCTTAATTCCTGCTGAATTGATAATGTAAATGGAAATAAGGTAAACTGGAATGGTTGATGGCTCTGTGGCCCTAAGATTACATCATTTGGGGGAACAACAGATGTTTTGATAATATTTTCCCTAGTCAGAGCCATTTTTAAAATTTTCATAACAGGGTTGGAGAGATGGCTGAATGGTTAAGAGGACATGTTCCAGGAGAAGCCTAGGGTTCAGTTCCCAACACCCACATGGTAAATCACAACCTGCAGCTGCAGTCTCAGGAATCCTACGTGTGCACCAGGCATGCTTGTGGCACACAGGCTGCACATGGAAGCAAACCACCCGTACACATACATAAAAACAAAATTCCCATAACATCTGGAAACATGATTCTGAAGGAGCACACACTGGGGATCTTAGGCTGCATCCTTAGTAGTGGGCCAGCAAGGTAGCACAGCAGATTAAGGTGTTTACCACCAAGCCTGGTGACATGATTTTGGTTCCCCAGGACCCACATGGTGGAAGGAGAGAACTGACCCCCACAAATCAATCATCTTTGGCCCCCTGTATGTCCTAGCATTCACACACATAACTTACACTCACTCACTCTCCCCTCTTTCTCTCCTTCCCTTTCTCCTCTCTCTCTCTCTTAAATGCAGTAAAAGTAGCTCCTCGGCAATGCAAAAATAAAATCGCACCAGAACTTGCAGCATCCCATTATTTCATAAGAGGAAAACCATTTCAGGATCGAGGATGAATACAAAATGAACCATTTAGGAGTAAAGGAGAACTTGCACCAAATACATTTGCTTCTGTGAAAACTTAGTATCTCAATATTTGGGATATTGTCCATTTATGGACATTTGTGAGATATTTCTCTTCATGCATTTTTATTTTCTGTTGTGGGCAGGTGTGTATATCATGTTCATGCGGAGGTCAGAAAGTCTTTGAGAGCCTGTTCCTCTGTGGGTTCCAACATCAGGCTTGCTTGAACAGCAAATACCTTTCACTCTGCTGAGCCATATCTCTTCCACTGCATTGTTGGTGTGTGTGTTTTAACAAAATGTGTTCTAATAAAATGAAAGCGGCTCAGCAGAGTTTTATGCCTTCTCTCAAATCTGGCAGGAAGAAACGAACTTAGGATCTGCCAGACAGATTTGCATAGAAATAAATATGTGCGTTATAACTCATCTTAAAAATTATAATATTCAGATGCAATACATATAACATCTGCTATATTTTCAAAGATAGTTCTTTGTTAGAGCAGAATAGAAGAGGTTATTAATATTTATTGTACTTACATGGTGGTGGTTTTGCATTGCTTGGGTCTGTAAAAAATGCAGTGAAGTTTATACTAAAAATGATTAGCTGGTGTCGATTTTGGAATCGTCTGCAATGGCATAGAATAGCTAGTTTACACAAGAAGCAGTTCTTTTTAGGCTTCTCAAGATGGAATGCGTTTCTTGTATTGCAATTGGTTCTTTTTGCAATGCAGTTTCTTTTTTCGTGGAAATTAAAATTCTCGTGCTTTCTTACAACCTTGCACCCAAGCTTAGCATCTTTCCTGCAGCCAAACCGTACTTTATATTGTTGGATCCTCTTTGAAGGGTAGCACTGGGCCGCCGGAACTGTATTCGAGGTGATTCAGAACGACTCTTATCAAAGAGAGCTGCTTTGCCTTGGAACTTCTGGATGTATTTGAAGAAAGTGCTGTGCTTCATTTTGGTTCTGGAGCGGTGCGGAGGCGAGGGGATTAGCAGGTGTCTGGGATGCAGGATGCTAGCCAAGAGAACCTGCAGGCAGGTGTCTGGCGCTGGCGATGCAAGTTCCCCTTTCTGGCTCACGGAGGCGCTCAGGGCTCCTCGCGCTTTGCTAGCAATCTCTAAGGCTTTTTGCCGCTACCTGCAGTCTCAACCAAACCTCTGGCTGGGCCTCTCGGAATGTGACGGCCCGAGCGTCCAATCGGCGGTCGGACTTTCAGGAACTCTGTCGTTGTAGCCAATAGAAACCGAGGAGGGGGCGGGCCCCGCGGCAAGTCTGGCCGAGGCGCGAGGCCCTCCTCCCGTTTCTCCGCCTACTCCAGCCTCCGCCGCTTCAGCTTCCCGAGCGAGCCCTGCGGCCACCGGAGCGTCTCCCGCGGCGGAGCAGGAGCCGGATGGTCAGAGGAGCCCGGCAGTCCCAGCAGCCGCGGAGTCGCCTGGCCCCCAGGTGGGGTGGGCTGCGTTGCAAGGCGGAGGCTAGGGGCAGGGCCAAGGCAGTAGTGGGCCTGGGGGTGGCGGCCGCCGAGGTGTCGGGACGCCGAGCCTTGAGGGGGCGGGGGTATTGGCACGCAGCGTCTCGGGGGCGCCGAGGGCGAGCAGCTCATCGGGGCGGGAGCGAGGGCGCGCAGGGCTGGAGCAGAGGGCGCGCGCCCCACCGTGGGGCCAAGGAATGCGGTGGGGGGGGAACCGCGGCTGAGGGGCGGGGCCGGGGCCGAGGGGATCGAGGGGGCCTGCGGCTCTGGGCAAGACAATGAGGCCGACGGGGCGGCAGGTTTAGGGGAGCCAAGCATTGGGGTGGGGAACTGAGGGCATTTGGGGACCAGTGAGTCCTGGGTTGCTTAGTCGTGGGAGGGGAGGGAGCTCGGCTTGAGGGGCTTGTAAGGTCAGGGTAGACGCAGCCAACCTGTGGTCAGCCTGTGGCCCCAGAGGGTGGTATGTGGAGTGCCCCACAGGCAAGGCGAGGCCAAGGGTGTACACTTAGTTACGGGTCTCATTTGTTTGGTATATAGACTGACTGGCACAGTGGAGAAACCACCTCGAAAACGGAAAAGCAGGTAAGGCAGATGCCTTCCTCTCCTAGCCTCGTGATTTTCTGTTTGCTTGGCTGCCCCTGTGCTGCATAATTGCATGGTCAGTAGATGAAGTTTCTTATTTAGGGTTTTTTTTTTTTTTTTTTTTTTTTTTTTAAGTAAATGCGACCTAATGGAAGGTATTCCCTTAGAGGACTTAAAATTACCACCACCAACCACCCCTTTGAGGTATATGATTCTGGAAACATGAAAAATTAAGGAAACCAGCTTTCTACTTTAATCATAATTTCAACTTCTCTGGCATCTCTATAACAGAGATGTCATTAAACAGCTGCAGTGTGCCAAGTGTTGTTTACAGATTCTCTGTGTGTATTATTTCCTTGACGTACAGTTTTGCAGAAGAGGAAACTGAACCACAGAGTGGCCAATGCTTAGCCAAGATCACACATCTAATAAATGATAGAACTAGGATTTGAATCCAGGCTTTCTGACTGCAGAATTTATGCCCTTTATACTGTAATGCTTCTAATAAATTTACAATTGAAAGTAGTCCCCCCCCCAGCACGTTCTCGTTTCTCTCTCTCTCTCTCTCTCTCTCTCTCTCTCTCTCTCTCTCTCTCTCTCTCTCTCGCTCTCTCTCTCGCTCTCTCTCGCTCTCGCTCTCTCGTATATAAAGTCTAATAAACTGAAGTGGTTAATATGAAAATAGTAATAGGGATAATAATAGCAAAATAGTACATAGGCCATAGACAACTAAATTTATTTTAGGCCATAAAGAAGTGTGTTCATCTTATAAATATCTTTTAATGTGTTTCATGTGTTAGTACTGCCGCACAATTTATTTAGTCATTTGAAGATATCCTTTTTTACCTATCTTAGTATTGGAATTGAGAAAGTAAGCTACAGTTATGAGGGTGTGGCCAGTAGCACCATTTTCATAATTAATAATTTGGAAGTTGTCCATTAATATGCAAATGTCCTCAACAGCAAATAGGTATAAATGTCAATAGTGGGAGTGGGCAGTAGGCAAATAGCTCTGTTACTTTTTAGGCCTAAATGTCTATTCTCATAGTCATAATGAGCTGCTGGGCACCATAAGGTTGGCTAGCATACCTGACACACTGGATTTTTTGTGGATTGGGTAGGTGTTTGTGTGTGTGCATGGGTGAATGTGTGTGTGTTCCTGTGAATGCACATATATGCATGTCCATGTGGAGTCCAAAGGTCTACTTTTGTTGTTGCTCCTCAGGAGTCACACACCTTGATGATGGAGGCAGGCTCTCTCACTGGGGCTCACCATTTGGCTAAGCTGGCTAGTTAGCCAGCAAGTCCCTAGATCTGTCCACCTATCTACCCCAGTACTGTCAATTTTTAATGTGATTTTTAAAAAATTTTTACATTTGTTTATTCATTTTGTGTATGAGTGTGGACATTGAATGTGGAGGTCAGAGAATAATTTACAGCAGTCAGTTCTCTTTGTATGCCATGGTCAGAGGCGTTCCTGGAAAGAAACTGAAATTATCAGCTTAGCTGTAGGCATCTTCACCTGCTAAGCGTCTTGCTGGTCCTATATTTTAAATTTACAAGTTCATCATTCATTAGAAAATGTTTAAATGTATCTTAAGAATTCTTGGGTATATAAATCTATTCTTTCATCTGTAAATTTTATGAAGTCTAAATATTTACCAAACCTACCAATTAAAATGTTCAAAGCTGGGCAGTGTTGCCACACACGTGTAATCCTAGCACTAAGGGAGGCAGAGACAGGCAGATCAATGTGAGTTCAAGGCCAGCCTGGTCTACACAGAGAAACCCTGTCTCGAAAAACCAAAAAAAAAAAAGAAAGAAAAGAAAGAAAGAAAGAAAAAGAAAAGTAATGTTCAAAACAAGACAAGTATAAAATAAGATAAAATTAGATTTAAATCAGCACAAATAGGAATATGAGGTTCTCACTATAAATTTTAATGCTAGAATATTAAGATATGTAAGATGTATTAGAGTAAATAAATTTAAATGTTTGCATTTCTTTTATGTGTATGTGTGCATTAATGTGTATGGATGCACAAATATGGAGGTCAGTTCTTTCATCATGTGGGTCCCAATTGAACTCAGGTTGTCAGACATGGTCACAAGTGTCTTTATCCACTGAGTTGTCTTTCTGGCCCAAATTAAGTAATTTTTGTTATTACTAAAATGATTTTCATAGCAGGCAGTGCTCTAGCTACTGCCTAGCCTGTTGCTTCTTTGTAGACTATGCAGTAAACCAGGCTTCCTATCGTCAGAAGGATGAATCCATCTATCCCAGCCCTACCCCCGCCAAACTGTCCTGCCAGCAACACTGGTTAGCCCACATACACATACATACTTTCACACACACAAACACAAACTTTTATTTTTTTAATTTTTCTAATGGTGGCAACTAAAAAATAAAAATATTACAAGGTTGTATTATTTATTTTTTATGATGTCTCTAGTCTATTTTATTACCTGACTGCCAGACTCTTCTAATAGCCTCCTGACTGATTTTGGGGGCCTCTGATCTTTAATCTATTCATTGTGCTTTGATCATGTATTTCTCCTGTAGGAGCCCCATGTGTTTCCTCCTTGCTGTTGAACATAAATCAGAGTTTTTAAGCTAATCGTAGCAACTGAGGTCTATTTCCCTTCTGCTTCCCTTTCTAGCCACTGGTTAGTGCTGTAGCCATAGAAATTCTCTTTGATGGACCTGCCATCTGGTGAGCCAAGATGAGTGAACTGCTGATTGTATCTTCTTTAAAACTGAGTGCCTACATCACATCCTCAGTGAGGGGTTTTTCCATCCCCCTCCCTTTTCTGTGCTCTCCTCTCGTGCTCCCGTGCTTACATGTGATGATTTCGGCTGAATGTGAGTCCACCTCTTGTCACATGCATGTTGTGAGCTAATAAGCTGTGTGACTCTGCAGATATTTCCCAATCCATCCCATGTCTTGTTCTGCACGGCTCTGTATCATATGAAGATCCTTTTCCATCTGTTGTCTTGCTTGACATGCAGGTCTTGACTTAGTACCAGTACAGGTGGGAGGGAGATCCTTTCTGAGCTTGGGGTGGGGGGCGGAAGCAAACCAGAGAATTAGTTCAACAGCTGGAGGGTTACAGAGTCCCTGGTATAGTGCTTGGCACAGAGATTTCTGTACACGCTAAGTTCCAAGTGAAAAAGAACTCACGAAAACCTATGCACCACGTACATTCTTGCTGCCTTTGGAGGCCAGAAAACTACTTTGGATCTGGTGGCGTTTAGACAGTTGTGAACTGCCAAGCGGGTGCTGGGAATTTCACATGGGTCAATGGAAAAGAGCACCCAGTGCTCTTCACCACCGAGTCAGCCCATTTTTCCTCATATTTTATTAATTATTTTAGAATTTTGAACAATGCATATTAATCATACTCAGCCTCTCTCCCTACTCTTTGCCAGACTACTCAACTTTGTGTGTAAGTGCCTGTCTGTCTTCTCCTCCCCGACCCCACCACACCCCCCAGTGCTGCTGTATACTCTTGGATATGTGGCCTTCACAGGAGGGTGGTCAAAGTACTAGAAGCTGTACCTTTAAAGAAAACTGATTCTCCCTCAAACAGCAGCTATCAACTGCCAATAGCTCCTTAGCCAGGAGTAGGACTTTGCGTCTATCTACCTCTTCCATGCTAGGATTTGGTCTAGCCTGAGCCTGTATAGGTCTTGTACATGCTGTCCTAACCAATATGAATTTGTGTGTGCAACTGCCCTCTACCCAAGGCTCAACGCTCATTACAAAAGAGGAAGCAGAAAGATAGTAAGCGCCAGCCAAGCGTAGTTGTACACACCTGTAATCCCAGCACTCGGGAGACAGAGGCAGGCGGATCTCTGTGAGTTGGAGGCCAGCCTAGTCTACAAAGGGAGTCTAGGACAGCCAGGGCTACACAGAGAAACCCTGTCTCAAAAGACAAAGAAACAAACAAACAAACAAAAAATAATAAGGGCCATAAGTAATAGATGACTTTTAACATACAGCAGGGCATTTCTCACTCTTTGAAAATTAGTCTATTTTTATGTGTATGGATGTTTGCCTGTGTGTAGGTATGTGTGTACATGTGTGCCTGGAACCAGAGGAGGTCAGAGGGGGTTGCTGGACCCCTTGAACTGGAGTTACAGGTGGTTATGAGCCACCATATGGGTGCTTGGAATGGAACTTGAGCATTCTGCAAAAGCAGTAAGTGTTCTTAGCCACTGAGTCGTCTCTACAACCCCACTCCTTTTTAAGACATGTATAGTTGAGAGGATTACAAATTAAGTCAAAGAAGATTTGAGTGGAAAAGAATAAAATTAAATTCACAGATCTGATTTGGCTCCGCATTTTCTGGACTAAAGTAAAGAAATAAGTAAAATTAATCTTCTAGATCTGTGACATCTAACATTAAACATAATTGCTCAAGAGAAGCCTTTTTTTTTTTTTACAGTAAGACCTAAGATTTTTTCTCACTGGTTTACATACTGGGGCATTTACTTTTCTTGGGGAAGGCAAAATTCAGTATTATTTTAGCCGGGCGTGGTAGCTCATGCCTATAATCCCAGCACTAGGGAGGCAGAAGCAGGTGAATCGCTGTGAGTTCGAGGCCAGCCTGGTCTACAAAGCGGGTCCAGGACAGCCAAGGCTACACAGAGAAACTCTATCTCGAAAACCCCCCCCAAAAAAAATCAGTATTATTTTTTTCCTGTAGCTTTAGGGCTTAAGCCCAGGACATTGTGCATGCTAGGTCAGCACTGAATGACTGAGCTACTCATAGCTCATAATGAAGTTTTTCAGCAAAGGTCTTATGTGTTCTAGACTAACCTCAAACTTACTCCATGGTAGCTGAGGATGACCGTGAACTTCTGATCCTGTTTTCTTGCTTCCACCTTCCAGATGCTGGGATTACACGCGCATCCTAGTTTATATAATGCAGTGACTTGAACCCAAGGCTTCATGCATGCTAAGTGTCCCTAGGCCTCCATAATGAGTTGTTAAGGATTATCACTTAGCATGCTTCTCACTCTAACAGTATCCAAAGGCACCTGCTGATCTACTGTTGTTTTTAATTTGAAACTTTGATGTATTCATCTTTTCTACCTGGTACTATGTACAAAATATATTTTACTTTGTACTGAGAGAGACCGCTCAGTAAACTGGTGAGCTAATAACTGAGCAGCTGGTGAAAGGTGTTACTGTGGGCTGGGGCTTGATGGTTCAAAGTCGTCTGATGTTATCGCATGCCCCTGGTGGCCAGATTAGACTGAAAGGAAATTCACGTTTGGAAAGCTGATCTCTCTCTGGTTTTGAAAAACTACGAAGAGTTCAATATATCTGTTTGTAATGTTTTGGTCATAAGATAGAGAAGTCTTTCAGGTCCTACTTAGAACAAAGTCCACTTTGTATGGACAGAATTCCACATTGCTACAATCTAGTCAGTTGTGCAAGGTCCTGAGCTAATTCCCAGCACGATAGATAGATGAATGGATGCATGCGTGCGTGCGTACATACATACATGCATACACGAATGATATTTGTTTGCGTGTGTGTGGCATGAATATGAGATCAGAAGAAAACTTGAGGTGGTTGGTTCTTTTTTGTACCACGTATGTCTGGAGGATCAGCCTTGTCAGCAAGGCCTAAAAGATGCCTCTGTTACTTGAACTATTTAGAGCATCCTGAACCACTTCTCCTTTTTAAGATTTATTTTATTTTACTTGTGTGTGTGAACGCACAAACATACACCACATGCAGGTTGGCACCCATGTACGCTAGAAGAGGGCATTTGATCCCCTAGGACAGCCAGTGTGAACAAGCTAAGAGCTCAGATCCCCTAGAAAAGCAATATGTGCTCTTAACCGCTGAGCCATCTCTCTAGCCTCTGGTATATATAATTTATTTAAGAGACAAATTGGAATACTTTCTAATCCTGGGTTCTTGAGATGTAGACATAAGTGACATATGCCCATGCTGGGGAAGACACACGGAAATATGAGACAGTAACTCTGCTTGCTGGTGGTGAGGGTAGACCCCAGACATTGTAAGCCCTGAAGGTCAGGAAGGCTAATTTCAGTAGTAATGTGACTGCTGGGATAATAGAGATGAACCCAGATAAAGCAGTGCTTCTCGACTGTTAATGGTTGGCATCTGAAATGTCCCCCAGAGCCTCATGTGTTGAAGGCTGGTCCCCAGGACAGCCATGTTGAGAGGGAGAGAGAGACTTTGAGGAAGTGGATCATGAGAACTCTGGCTTCCTCAATGGAGTCATCCATTGGTGGATTCATAAGTTGATTCACTGAAAAAAAAATAAATTGATTCACTGTTAGCAGTTGACGAAAACATACAGGGAGTGGACTAGTTGAAGAGAATGTGCCACTAGGGGGCTATATCTTGTCCCTAGCTAACACTAACACACCAATTTAAAGGAGATTTTTGTTTCTTAAGGAATTTTTGGCAGAGTCTGCAGGCATTTGGTTGTAAGAGCTTTAGGTGTCTAGTGGATGGGGAAATGCTGCTACACATTCCGCAGTGCTGTGGCAGCTACCTCAGTTACCTAACTCAAATGTCAGCAGTGTCTGCATGCCTGTAATCTAGGCCTCAGAGGTTGAGGAAGGAGGATTGAAGGGTCAAGGTCAGCTTGGCTAGCTGTAGCCAGTCCCTATATATAAACAATAAAACATTTTTAGAAAGTCAATAATGCTGAGACTAAGAAAATCTAAACTAAAATTTGAATTGCAGTACTTGGACAAAGTAACCTCTGATTTTAATTGCTCTTTCTTTCCTTCCTCTTATCTTTTCTATAAGATAAAATTAGGTAATCCAGGTTAGTCTTGGACTTTTGGGGGTGTGTGTGTGTTTTTGTGTGTGTGTGTGTGTGTGTGTGTGTGTGTGTGTGTATGTGTGTTTGAGACAGGGTCTCTGTGTAGCCCTGGCTGTCCTAGAACTCACTATGTTGATCAAGCTGGCCTTGAACTTGCAGTGATCTGCTTGCTCTGACTCCTGGGTGCCAGGATTCAAGACATGTGCCATCATACCCAGGTCTGGTTTTGAGCTTTTGACCTTCTTGCTTCAGCCTTCAGAGTGCTGGGGTTAGAGATATTATACTACCATGCTTGAACTTTTACGTTGCAGAGGACCCAAGTTCAATTCCCTGTACCTACCTGCTGGCTCACAACTATCTATAACTCTAACTCTTATCCCTCATCTGACCACCACAGGCACCATGTATACCCAGACATAACATGCAGAGACACACACACACACACACACACACACACACACACACACACACACACACACAAAGAAATCAAAACAAAAACCACATTTTTTTATTTTTTTTTTTTTTAATGCTCTGTTACAGGTGGCTTGCAACAGGGTTATGAAAACCCTGTTACAAGTTTCAAACATTATTTGAAGACATTCTTAGTTTGGACTCATGGAAGCTAATAGTATGTAAAGAATAAATTTTAAAGCTTTTGATAGTCACAGGATGCTAAGTCAGACACAGGAGTGGGCTTTGAATGACTTCCAAAGAGATAAATAGCCCAAGATAATTTGGCTGTGGTCAGCAGCAGTCTTAGCTCTCTACAGTCAGTTATATCATTAGGCCTCATACAATTTTTAACACAGGTGCAGCTTTTCATTTTTTCTTTGAATTTGACTTTAGAACTCTGGGTGTTTGGGTTAAGTCTTTGTTCTAACATATCCTTTGAGGAAGTGTTTACTTATTGGTCCTCAAGGAGGGTAAGGGGAACTGGGGTTGATCTGGAAAACAGATTGGCCCCTTTAGGAGTGCCTGCTCCTTGCTCCTGGGATTTCCACCTTCCCCCAAATTATACACAGTGCCCTCTGGGGCCAGAAGAGGGTGTCAGATCCCCTGAAACTGTAATTTCAGGAGGTTGTGAGCTACCCATGTGGATGCTTGGAACTGAACCTAGGTCCTCTACAGGAGCAGCAAATGTTAACTATCTCTTCAGCCCCTGAAAAATACTAATGTTTGATTTATCAGCTTATGTGAAACTTTCTTTGAAACCACTAAGACTCATGCCTGGGTTAGAGCAGTATTTAAGCATATAGCAAGCATTGGTCTTAACAAAACATGGTAACAAAGACATATTCGTAGTATTTTATTTTAATAAATTTGAATAATTAAGTTCTTACCTTCTTGTGCCCCAATTCTACTATACTGATGAAAAATTGAATCTCTGTGATTAATGGTGAGTTAGTGTCTTTTACTAAGATTGTATAAGAATTTGAAAAGCCATGAGGAACAAAAAAGAAGGGTAGAAGGTTAGTTGTTAGTCCCTGTAGCTACAGTTTGAATCCTCAAAGTCCTCTGTTGAAGACTCGGTTCTTATACAGGTGATAGAACCTATAGAAAGTGGGACATAGTGGAAGAAGCATGTCCTTGTAGGGCATGTTGGGGTCCAGAGCCCTTCCTGCCTCCTTGCCTCCTATTCCTGTGAGATGAGTGTGCACTCCTGTTGTGATATATTATGCTGCAGCAGGCCCAAAGTGAATAAAGCCAAGCAACCATGGACTGAACCCCTCCCTTCTCTTTCACACATATGCACTTCTGCAGGAGCACAAACACACACACACACACACACACACACACACACACACACACACATACACAAAACCATAGGCCAGATTTTCTCCTTTTAAACTCATATTTCAGATTTTTTTTGTCATAGTGATGGAATGCCTGCCTAACATGGGTCTTTGGGGTTTAATGTCTCTAATGGTCATGGGCAGCCTCAGGGCACAGGATCCTATGGGTTCTGGCCTGGGGATTTTGGGGGTTTTAGCTTTCTTTCCTTATTTCCCTCTGAGGTTGTGCTGTTTTTCTAGTGCACTACTGGGAAGTATGGTTTAAGACCTCTTTTTATGGCATCGCTAAGGAATCCCTTCCCCTCTTTGATAATTTAACCTTCATTTTTCTTATACTATGTTCCCCCAGCCTAGCCTATATCCCTAGTGTGGGGATTACAGGTGTGATAACCATGCCTGTCAGCCCTCACCTTTCTCTGGACACAATTTCCTCAAGGAATTTACATTACCAGGAAGCAAACATAAGCCTCCCTTGGGAAAGAAAAGGAGACTTGAAGATTGATGACTATGAAGAGAATAAAATTATAACGGTCTATGATGTCTTTCTTTTTTATAACTCTATTATTATATATATATTTATTTTATATGTATGTATATTTTGTCTGCATGCATATCTGTACATTTACATGTATGCACTGTTCCCGACCCGCGGGTTCAGTTATTCGTGGAGTGGCGAGGAGGGTCGCGATCTGTGAATAAAGAATAGGCGAAAGAAAGGCACGAGCCGAGGAAAACTTTGCTTATCGAGGGCCGTTTATTGTAAGGGGGTATCCAAATTTATAGTAAGCTTCTGAAAGGGTGGGGGTGAGAAGGAATGCAGTGGAAGGTTACAAAATCTTCTGGGCCAGGCCCAAGGACAGCAGGTGTGGAGTGGGGCGACTATACAGAAGTCTCGATACACCGAATGTTCTCTTTCTCAAGGTCAGGCTGGATCTTTGTGGTAGCCAGGCAGAATAATTATCTCAAGTATGCAGACAGCTGTGGCTTTCAGCCAGCAGGGCCTCTCAGCCACTGGGGCAGGTCAGGCAAGGTCCTATGGCTCCTGACAATGCACTGTGCCTACAGAAGCCAGAAGGTGTTGGATCACCTGGAACTGGAGTTAAAAGACACTTGTGAACCACCATGTAGGTCCTGGGAATGAAACTTGGGTACTCTAGAAGAGCAGCTACTGCTCTTGACTGTTGATCTGTCTTGCAGCCCCTCCCCTTGTTGATGTTTATACCCAGCTTTGGTTTTTTTTTTGTTTTGTTTTGTTTTGTTTTGTTTTAAAGATAAGACACTGCTTTATTGCACTGATCTTAAACTCATTAACTCTATCTACCTCAGCCTCTGGAGTAGTTGGGACTATACAAGAGTGCCACAATGCCTGGTTTGGCTTCCTTATTTTCCTTGGATTCTTTAGGTCCCTCTGGTGATTTTATAGACTTTTTAAAAATTGTTTTATGTGTAGGATATTTGCCAGGCCTGGAATTAGCAGTACAAATTATTGTGAGCTGCCATATGGGAACTAAACTCGGTTCCTTTGAAAAAGCAGCCAGTATTCTTAATTGCTGAGCCATCTTTCCATCCTCTCTATCTTAGTTAGGATTTTATTGCCATGAAGAGACACCATAACTGGGGCAACTCTTATAAAGGAAAACATTTCATTGGGGCTGGCTTACAGTTTTAGGGCTTTAGTCCATTGTCATCATGGCAGGAAGCATGGCAGCACACAGGCAGACATGGTGCTGGAGAAGGAGCTAAGAGTTCTGCATCTTGATCCATAGGCAGCAGAAGGAGACTGTGCCACACGGGGTGTAGTTTGAGCATAAGCCTGTCTCCACAGTGACACACTCCCACAAGGCCACACCTCCTATTAGTGCCACTCCCTAGGGGCCAAGCATTCAAATGCAAGAGTCTGTTGGGGCCATACCTATTCAAACCACACCCTCTGGTGATATTAAAGAGATATATACAATGTCATTTTTACTTCCTTCTGTTTCTTTGAAAGATGGAGCTTAACTTTCCTCCCCTGGAGTGTGAGCTGGATTTGATGACTAGAGAAGACAGCTGACTTGATAAAGGCATCACTTCCCACACTGGGGTAGAAAAAAAACTGACTCTTCACTGTCTCTGGGGGGAGGCCATATTGTAAGGCAGCTCTAAAATTATGGCAACTAGGATGGTCATGGGAAAGTCATGTGGGGAAGACACGTGGCCTAGCAGCCATCACAAGAATGAACCTGCTAGCAGCCCTTCTGTGACCTGCTGGAAACCAGGTGAGCTTGGAGGGGATCTCTTAATCCCAGAGATGGGAGGAGAAACCACCAGCCCAAATCATCATGGCCAGAATAACTAAAGCAAGCAATTAGTTAAAGCAAGCCTTTTTATTCATGTATACAGTTGTCTCCTTCTAAAGCATAGTTCAAGAGGTCAGCATTGGATGTGAGGAAGACAAGTCTTTTATAGAGCTCATGGATAGAGGGTTTTCAAGTGGGAGGGGGGAAATAGGTGGAGTTACCAGAGCAGAACATAACAGGTGGCCAAAACAAAGTAATCCCAACAGGTGGGCATAATAAGATAATCATAGGGGGTCATATAACCTTTTGAAACAAAGGTAGATAATCTTTTGAAACAAAGCACAGTTGCCATTCCTGGAACACAAAGTACAGAACCATTTGTAGTTATGTTTATAGGTGGGGCATAGCCCAATCCTGAAAAAAACAGAAGTTCAATCAAAGCAGAAATGAGCCTAGATAGTCTTTACTATATGATGGCTTTTAAGCCTAACACAGAGGCAGGTTGGCTCTTTAGATCTTCCTATGTCTATGAGTGTTGTAATGACTGTAGCCTGGCCAACAGCTTGACTGGGCACACGTGGGCTGAGCTGTATGAGCGTGTGTGTGTGTCTGTGTGTGTGTGTCTGTGTTTTAGGGAGGAGTCCCCCTTCTTCAGCACTGGCTCTCTTGTAACCAAAGGACTCAACCTCTGTGTGCTCCTTTATTCTGGATAAATCTCTGACAGTCCAGGTGCATGCGCACACATGTGTGAGGGTAATAGGAAAGGAAGGAGGGTGGCAATATAAGAGAAAAAAGAAAAAGTATGTATATTTTGAAAGCAGATTTTTCTTCGGGGTGGAATGGGTGGCCTTGGACATGCTAAGCATGAATCTTTACATACTGAGTGGGACTCAGCCCACAGTAGCTCTCTTTCTTTGTATAGCTTTGAATGCTGTTCAGTTTCAGACAATATGCAGCATCTTCAGCACTGACTTTTTACATCACAGATTTTGTTCAATAGATTGGGCGCAAAGTCCCAATAGTCATGTTAGACCATAGTATAATTGTCCAGTGAACGGTCATTCTTCCTCTGCCTGGTTCTTGTCTACTTGTCACCAGATGTTAAAGAGGTTTACTTTATTTTATTTTTGAGACATGATCTTGTTGATTTCTTAACTCCCTGTGTAGCTGCAGATGACTTTGAACTCCCGATCCTTCTGCTTCCTCAAATGCTAGAGTTACTGGTGTGAGCCATCATGCCCAGCTTTAGGTTTCAAAATCTTTCAGTGCCATTGTGGCTGTCTGGGAAGAGTTAAAAAATAAGACAGAGATGATAATGAATTTTATCTGTCAACCTGATAAGACCTTAGCTCTCAAGCCTGTTTCAGCCCTTGGACTATTTCCCCATCAGTTCTCTTATTATCTTGTCTTCAGATGGACTATGCCACACTATTGGCTCTTCCAGGTCTCTAGTCTGCTGGCTGCTGATCTCAGATTTCTCAGACAATGTTACATAAGTGAGTTCCTTCTAGTAAGTCTGTTTGTTATGAGAACCCTGCAAGCACAGAAGCCCAGTCATCTGTGGCCCTGCTTTCTGTCTGATCCCAGGTTTTCCACAGTGGTCCACAACCTATCAGAGTTTCCAGATTGCTAGCTGTGTGTTTCCTTCTGCAGCAATCAGCTTTGAAATAGCCACAAGTTAAGCAAAAGGAGAGGTGCACGGACTTTCATAAACCAGGCAGCTGTTGTGGAATGCTTCACTCTAATGCTAGGTGCCTCAGAGGTGTTCTTGTTTTAGCACATGTTCTCTTTAAGTTCTTGTACTTTCCACAAGGCCTTGAAAGCAGTAGTCAACTCTCTGTCACTGTGACAAATACCTGAAGTGATAATTAACTTAAAAGGAGAAAAGGGGTTTTTGTTATTTCCCTGCTCACAGTTTTACCTATTTCAGTCTATGATCAGTTGGCCCTATTGCTTTGGAGCTGGCAATATAGGGTATGACTGTGGGTTACAGCAAAGCTCATGGCCAGAAAGCATGAAGGCAAAGAGAAATAGGGGTCCCACAGTTCCCTTACCTAAAGGTCTTACCCAGGACCCTGCTTGACTTTTTTTTTTTTTCCATACAGGGTCTCACTTCATAGCTCTGCATGTCCTGGAACTCACTAGGGTCTGGGGCCAGGAATGGTGGCATGCATCTTTAGTCCCAACACTCCATAAGCAGAGGCAGGATCACTTGTGAGTTCAAGGAGAGCCTGATCTGTGTAGTAAATTCCAGACCAGTGAGAGATACACACAGAAAGGAAACTTATCTTTGAAAAAAAAAATTAAATGACTTAAAACTGTCATCAACTAGCTAGAGAATTTTTATAATTTTAATTAATAAGAATGTGTGATGGACTTAGTGGCATGTGCCTTTAATTCCAGCACTCAGGAGGCAAAGACAGGAGGATCTCTGATTTCTAGGCTAGCCTAGAAATCACTATAGAGTGAGTTCCAGGACAGCCAGGCTATACAGAGAAACCCTGTCTCAAAAGCCAAAAAGAAAAACAACAAACAGAAAAAACCCCAACAGTTTTATATCATTAAAGGTTTAAAGGGAGGAAATAACAACAATTTATAATAGAACCACATAGTCTGTTTTGGAAAAGATAAATTACTGAATCTATCCACATGTGTGATAGGAGAAATCCTGGGGTAACATGCCCCAAAATGACTCCTTAAGAATTTCTGGAGGAAAATTAAAAATAAAAAATAAAAAATAAATTAAAAAAAAAAAAAAGAATTTCTGGAGGACCAGCATGAAGACTCAGTGGGTCAAGGGGCTTGCTGCCAAGCCTGATGATCTGAGTTGGATCCCTGACAGAACTAGCTCTCCTGTAAGTTGTCCTCTGCCATCCACACATGCTCTGTGACGTACACTTGTGCATACATAAGCATGAGTGCACACACATACAAAAATAAATCATTGTTTCTGTGTGTGTGTATATGGGTGTACGATGTATGTACATATATGTATCTGTTTGCGTGTCTGTGTAAGTAAAAGTGTGTGTGCCATGTGCATTTGTAAGAGGGCAGTCTCAGGTGCTGATCATTGCCTTCCACCTTGTCTGAGGCAGGGTGTCTTTGTATGGGGGCAGCTTCATTGCCATGTGGCCTGACTGTGAGCTGAGGATGCTCCTTTCTCTGCCTCTCATCTCATCATAGGAGCTATAACCCCGTGCTAGGGGTTGCAAATACAGGCCACTGTGCCCAGTTGTGTGGGCTTAGGAATTAGAACTTGAGTTCTGAAAATTGGAATGTAGATGCTTTGCCCACTGATCATCTCCCCAGCCCTGCCCTGCGCTCTTCTTTCTTCTTTCTTTAGACAGGGTTTTGCTGTGTGGCCCAGGCTGGCCTCAAACTTGCCATTCTCCTTCCTCAGCCTCCAAGTGCTAGTGTTATTAGTGTGCTTTCACACAAGTCTACAGCGTTCTCAAATATAGTTTATGTAGGTTCTTACTAATAGTTGATAAGTATTTGGTGTTTCCTAAGAAATTTGTTCCAATCAAGTATTTTTTGAACATTATTCTATTTTATATAAATGCCCTTATGACAAAGTCCAAATAGAATTTAATAGAGGTTCTTGTGAATTTGTGGGACTTGTGTTCTTCCTGATTTTTGTCAATGGTTGATGATAAAATTACATTGTCATATGGTAGTCCATAGATTTTTTTACTATTGAAAAGAATTCTCTGCTCCAGTGTGTTGGGAACACCTGGATAGCTGTCTGTGCAGACCTTCCTTGCTCTGGTTTGCAGAGCGGGCTACTGGCTTATGTAAGGGCAGACTGTGGAACACCAGAAGAGTATAGACTCCCATGTGCTGGTGAAATCCCCAAGGCTTTGTCAGGCTGGGAGTCACTTGTCTTCTTTTCTACATGTCCAAGGGGTTTTGTTCATCTTTTTTTCAACATAGCTTATGTAATATGTTGTTCTCTGCCAGAAAAGCTGTCTTTGAAACAAGCTGTAGGCGTCACAGCTTTTTAACGTTTTGGTTTTTGTTCGGTTTTTTTTTTTTTTTTTTTTTTTTTACTTTAGTGGCAACAGAGTAAAATGAATGAAAATTCTTCATTTTATAACTTTACAAAAAGTTTTCCTGATGTATTAGAGTCTCTAGGGTAACAGAACTTATAGAATGAATCTCTAATACATGGGGGGAGGGGTGTTAGAATGACTCACAGGCTGTGGTCCAGCTAATCCAGCAAAGGTTGGCTATGAATGGAAAGTCCAAGAATCCAGAAGTTTCTCAGTCTTAGCTGGTCTTCAGTAGATGCTGCAATTCTGAAGAAGCAGGCTCTAACGCCAGTGAAGGAATGGACTGTCGAGCAAGGTGAAAACAAGCAGGCAAAGAGCAAGAGCTTTGAGACCAGCCTGCACTACCAAGTGAGTCTAGGACAGCCATGCTTACACAGAGAAACCCTGGCTCGGGCGGGGGGGGGGGGGGGGGGGGGGGGGAGTGGAGACCAACCCAGCCACAGCCAACCCAAAAAACAAAACCCAACCCAAACAAAACAAAAACCTGCTAGTGATCTTTCACCAAAAATTAAACAGACTGGGTTGAATGAGATCTTTGATACTCAGTAAATCTACTGCCTTTGCCTAGCAGATACTAAAGAATAGGCTCTCTCAGTTAATTTCCAGTGCAAGTCGATTGTGATGGCTATTCTTGCTTGTCAACTTTACTACACCTGGAATTAACTAAAATCCAAAAGTGAAGAGCATAACTGTGAGGGATTTTGGCCTAATTTCAAGTGGAAAGATCCATGTATAATCTAGATCTATGAAGTAGAAAGGAACAATTTAAATGCTGATCTTTTGATCTGGAGAAAAAACAAAATACCATGCCTGTAATCCCACATTTTGTGTTGGGAAGGCACACCTTTAATCTGGGCCACACCTTTTGCAAGAAGTCTATATAAAGCAGAGAAGGAAGCTTCTGTTCTCTCTTTCTCCCCCTTTGAGACAGGGTTTCTCTGTGTAGCCTTAGCTGCTCTGTAACTCACAGAGATCCACCTGCTTCTGCCTCCTGAGTGCTGGGATTAAAGGTGTGTGCCACCACACCTGGCTGGGTTAGTTTTTCAAGACAGATTTTCTCTGTGTAGCCTTGGCCGTCCTGGAACTCCATCTGTAGACCAGGCTGGCCTCAAACTCACAAGAAACCCTCCTGCCTCTGCCTCTGCCTCCCAAGTGCTGGGATTAAAGATGTGTGCCACTGTCCCCACAGGTTTCATTTGTTAAAATGACTCTGTTATGGGAAATAACTAATCCTTCCTCCTCTTCTGTAATTTTAACTCATTGGATTCTGAAAATAATTACTAATAGACTATTGGATTCATTTTAGTCACTGGGAGGGGAAAAATAGTTATTACCTTAAATCTCTTTGTTCTTGCTTTATTTTGTTTGTTCAAATTTTGAGACAGGGTCTCACTATGTGGCTAGCCCTGGCTGGTCTAGAATTCACTTTGTAGATCAGACAGGCCTCAAACTCTTAGAGATCTACCTGCTTCTGCCTCTGCCAAGTGCTGGGAATTAAAAGTGTGTGCCATCTCTCCTGGCTATGCTTTGCTTTTTATAGGAAAAGCCTGCTTGGTAACAACCAATAAATATTAGTAAAAGTCAACTTTGTTATGTTCTGATATATATCTGTCCCGTTTGTAGGACAAGTTGCGTCTTTTATCTGATATATTACACTTGGACTGTGACCACAGCATTCCTTTCCTGTCCTTGTCTCCATCTTTTACCCAGGAGCAAACTGCCACCACCAACAGAGTATGGCCTAAGCAGCAGTGAGTGGATTTTGGGATTGAGCCTTTCCTTTTGGAACCTAGTTACCTTGCTATGCTGTGAGGAGTCAAGCAGTCATGAGTGGCTTGTGGAAGAGAAACTAAAGTCCCTTTGAGGCCAGCCTGGGCCACACAGCAAAACCCTGTCTCAAGAAAGAAGAAAGAAGAGGGCAGGGCAGGCCTGGGAGATGATCAGTGGGCAGCATCATATTGACAGCCATGGCACAGTCTAGCACAAATGCAGAGCCTGGGTTTTCCAGATCCCTATCAAACCCCTCTTTCCAGGAAGGGCAGAGATACACCCTTGCCAAGGTCACCCAGAATATAGATTTGTGAACCCAGCAAAGCATTGGTTTAAGTTATAAAAGCAAGTGGTTGGCTTGGTGTTTATTTTGCCAGCATTTACAGTCGCGGTCATACTGTGAACTGGGTAAGGGAAACTATTTCTACCATTAGTAGCACTGTTAATTTTCCAGAGAGGAAAGATGGAGTATGTGTCCTCTACCCTCATTGATTTCCTTTTTATCTGTTCAGGAAACTATGGCTTTTTTCTTTTTACTAAAGAAAAAATATTTGCTAATAATATTGTACCTCTGTTTTCATGTACTTCTATGAGAGAAATGTGGTTGTTTAAATAAGAATGACCCCAGATAAAGTCTCATATATTTGAATTCTTGGATCCAGTTGGTGGAACTAGTTGAGAATGATTAGGAGGTGTGGCCTTAAGTAGAAGAGGTATATCACTGAGGGTGGGTTTTAAGGTTCCAAAAGGCCAAGGCATTCCCAGTTAGCTTTCTCTCTTTGTGGTACTTGGGGATCAGATGTAAGCTCTCGGCTACTGCTCCAGCACCATGCCTGCCTGTCTGCTGCCATGCTGTTCTCCACAGATGGCCATGGACTCTTTAACTAGCCCTCTGAAACTGTAATCCCAGTAAACTGTTCTTTCTGTATGTTACCTTCGTCATGATGTCTTATCACAGCAATAAAAAAGTAACTAAACAGAATTGATGTGCTTTCTGTAGCCTCTATGTGGTTCAGGCTGGCCTTGAACAGATGATGTTCCTCTTAGCTTCTTCAGTGCTGGGGTTACAGGCATGTACCACCACTCTTTGCTACATGTTTTATTTTACTTTATGTATATAAGTATTTTGTCTGTATGTATGTCTATACACCATGTGTAAGACTAGTGTCCATAGACACTAGAGAGGGCATCAGATTCCCTAAGATTGGAGTTACAGGTGGTTATGAGCTACCGTGTGGATGTTAGGAATTGAATCTGTATCTTCTAGAAAAGTTACTGCTGTGCCATTTCTCTAGCACCACTTGCCTAACTCAGGTCTTGATAAAGCAGTGACTTGAATGGTTCAAGCTAGATGTATGGCCTTGGGGGGATGGGGTGGAGGGTGAACACATCAACTTAGCAGATCAATTTTCATCTATAAAAATGGTATGTTAGGGGTTTTTTTGTATGTATGTATGTATATGTGTGTTTTGCCTGGAGGGGTGTGTGTGTGTGTGTGTGTGTGTGTGTGTGTGTGTGTACTGTGACTGGAATTTGAAAGAATGTGTTGGATCCCCTGGAACTGGAATTATGGATGGTGGTGAGCTACCATGTGGTTGCTGGGAGGGGAACTACCAGACCCTCTGAAGCTCAACAGGTGGTGTTAACTGCTGCAGCACCATCTCGCCAGCTCTGTAAATGGTATGTATGTTAGAGACAGGTTTGTTGTGAGATTCCAGTGATTTGTGCTGATATCCAGTTGTCACTGCTGCTAGGTTGTGACCCAAAATGGGGAATTAGTAGCACTCCCAGGAATTTAGGGACAGAAGGTCAGGGAAGACTGAAAGGGCTAATAAAAGAAACATGTTTCAGTTGTTTTTTGTTTCAAGGCTTTAAACATTTACTGAAGAAATGAAGACCATACTGACCATTTGCAGGGGTGGGGAACATTAGGAGAAAGATAATGGAGAAATTTTGAAACCAGGCTGAGGAGAGGGTTGGTAGTAGTTTTAGGATCTATTGATAGTATCAGAATAAACTGAAATATTAGAAGTGATGCCTCAGATATGTCACTTGCTTGTACTATGTTTAGTTTTGACTAGCCCTTTTTGGTTTATTGAGACATATTTTACATGTAATAAAATATAACTTCATTGTGTGTTTTATTCTCAGTTCAGTGTTTCAGTTGAGTTCCAAGAAGAACAGTATTAAGGCTGAAGGGTTTCAGAAATAAAGGGTTTATTGAGCCAAAACAGAGTCTATCTAGGAAAACAAAACACAGTCCTGAGCCAAATTCTACAAGTACCCACAGCAAGGCCAACCCAGAAGGGAAACCTGAATTGTTTACAGTAAACTTTTAGAGGGATTACATGAACTGGGGAAAGTTGGTAGGAGAGTGTCCCTAAGGACTTGTTGCAGGAAAAGGTTATGTGGAAACAACCCACAGCATTTTGAGTATCATTAAAGTCAAGAATGCGGACTAGGTTATTGGTTTGGTCCATAGCTGTTAGCCAGTAAACTTTTTTTCCCCTCTCCAACATTTTACATTTTAGAATTTCCTTTTTATCAGCAGACACTGACATAAGTGGGTGGAGCAGACAAGAGAGGATATCTTAATTCTGAGGTTGTAGCATTCACTTACAGACAGGGCTTACTTTTCACCTAAGTGGGAGACAGATGGATTTTTCCACTTACAGAGAAACATGGTTTCCCAGAGACCCAAGAAAGCACAGTGATTTTATTCAGAGTAATTAATGGCTGGGAAATGGCCCAGACAAGGCAAACACAGTTTGGCACATTGTTTTTACCCTTACAGGCTGAGTTTCCTGTGTTGAAATGCTTGGGAACAGGATGCTTCAGATTAGAGGTCTCTGTAGATTTTAGAACATATACCTAGACATAAGGAGCAGTTTCAGAGCCTAGAACTCAAGTTTATAAGCAGAATTTATTTGCATTATATGCAGTGTGTGTGCTGCTTTATGCACAATGTGCATGCATTCTGAAGCAATTTTAGTACAGTAGCATTTTGATTGCAACATGTCTCACAAATCATCTGTGGAACTTCCCACTTAGGGTGTCACGTTGATGCTCAAACAATTTTCGAATTTTTAAGGATTTTGGGTTTTCAAGATAGGAATGCTTGGCCTGATCTGAAATTTGGCACTAGGAAAAAACTCAAAACAAGGTCTGATGAGAAGTATAGTCCTTAACATGTGGTTATTACCAACTGAAAAGAAATGAAGGGGCCATGGAGTAGAAAGGGGCATGCTGCTTTCTGACAAGAGTCCTATGGAGAATGCATGAATGATATGAAGAGTGTGAGAGTCACACAGTGTTCAGGAGGGCACTGACAAGAGCTAATAACTTAGAGCCATGGATAGTCCCTGTTTCATGGCCCATCACTTCATTATTGTTGTTTTACAGTACTGGGGATTGAACTCGGGGTCTCAAGTGTACTAGGCATATGCTCTGCCACAGAGTTTCATTCCTGGCCCTAAGATTTGTTTGCTTTGACAGAGGGTCTCTCTAGCCCCAGATAGCCAGTAACTCTTTATGCAGCTGAAAATGACCTTGAACTCCTGATTCTCCTGTCTCTACATTTCAAATACTGTGATTATGAGTATGTACCACTATAGCCAGCCCTAATTTCTTTAAGCTGGTCAAAATGTATGATTTTTTATTTGCAATAAAATTTTATTTGTTGTAAGTAATATATCAAAATAAGTTCAGCAGTTTATTACAATCCAGCTCATACTCCTGATATTCATTCCTAAGTTCTACTGTTCATTTTTTAAGAAAGAGAGAACTTTTGTATTTATAATTTCCCACCAACTATTCCTTATTGGCTTTGCTTTTCTTCCTCTAGTAAGTGTACGCCTCTCAGGGCCTCTATGCAGGTACTCTGTTGACATGTGCCTGGCCTCAGAGGCTCTCTTTAGCCTCAGGAGAAGATTCCACAACCCTTTTCTCTTGTATCCTTCATGACTCTAAAGCTATCAAGTTGTCTGACTGCTTGAAATGAAGCCCAGTCTCCTTGAATTACATTGACATAAACTTTCCTTTGTGGTTGCTTTTTTACAGAGAAATTTTCTTGGGCCTTTTGCTTTGACTGGTTGCAGAATTACCGTGATGGGGTCTTAGCCCCAGGGCATTACTCCTTTTATTCCATTCCCATCATGCCTCTCCTTCTGTCTTTTAGCATAAACCTTGGCAATAACATTACATTTCCTGATGCTCTTTTTTGCCACAGGCAATACATTCCATATTTCTTTTTTCTTTGTTTGCTCTTTCTTATTTTAGACCTACATAAGAGTGATTACCAATAACCACACAACAGAGTCAATACTAAGTTGTCTTGAAATTTTTCATTTGAAGAAATAAGTCTAAAACTTTTTAATTTTAGCCTCAGGCAGAGTCTTAGAAGACAAACAAAAGCAGCCACATTCTTTATCAAAATATCACAAAAAATGGTCTCTAGCCCAGTTGCTAATATTGATTCCATCTGAAACTCTTTGAGCTGGGCTTCCATGGCCCACATTGCTCTTGGCACTATTGTCTTCCAAGTTTCTACTAGGATGGCCCATTAAGCCTTGCTTACAGGGTTCAGCTGCTTTCCTAGCTCAAAGTTGCCATTCCTTAAAAGAAAAAACAGCACCATCAGGCCTGGTACAACAATAACCTGTGCCAACTTCTATCTTAGTTACTTTTCTGTTGCTCTGATAAAAAACCATGACCAAGCCAACTCTTTTAAAAAGTTAATTTGTGGCTCATGGTTCTAGAAGGTTAGAGACCATGACCATTATGGAGGGGAGCATAGCAGCAGGCTGTCAGGTATGATACTGGAGCCGTAGCCATGAGGTTACACCCTTATCAGAAAGTAGGAGACAGCTAACTGGGTATAAAACCTCATAGCTTTTTAAACCTCAAAACCATTGACACATCTCCAACAAGGCCACACCTCCTAATCCTTCCCAAACCGTTCCAACTGAGGACCAAGCATTCAAATATATGAACCTGTGGGTGCCATTTTCACTCAAACCACCAGAAGGTCCTCAAAGATCTGTGCCTTTATCTTCACCATCTTACACATTTCTTTACATTTTTCCCCCTGGGGTATACTTAAATTATTTAGAAATAATTTGCTACTTTCAGGGTCATACTTTAAGCTTTATTAGATGGGACTAGAATAGCATGTAGGGCTGTCATCATTAGGACCTGTTATTCTTTACTACTGTAGCAAGACATTGTTGAATTCTTAAGGATTGGAAGGCTTTCCCCACCTGCATGGTGGAAAGAGGGAGTGTGTGGACTCCAGCATGTTTCCTCTAATCCTGTCAGGTGTTCTTTCCCCTGGCACTTTTCTTTGTCTCTTGAGCTGTGTGTTGACAGGAACTTGCGCAGATAGGGCCCCAGTGTTTTCTCACTGTGTAGACTGCACCTGTGGAAATCTTGCCCTCTAGCTACTTTGGGGTTCCCTCGTGCTCAGTTTCCCCTTTTCAATCCAGGACATCTTGGGGCATTACCTGGAGTCCTTTCCTATGCCAGCCTTGGGTGTGCTGGCAGAACAATGAGCTGAGGAGTTTTTAATCTTGACATTAAAACAAACTGTTGTTATTGTTTGGTTGTTATTGTCGCATTTGGAAATTCCAGTTTCGTCTGTCTTGTTCATTTTTACTTGGGCCAAATGTGAAAGTATTTGTTGTCTTTTCTTTCTCCTTTGCTTCTTTTCATTTTTGCTACTGTTACAGAGGGTGTTGTATGCAGTTCAGGTTGTCCTGAGCTTCCTGTGTAGTCAAGGCCTGAGCTTGCTCTGCAGCTAAAAGTGACTGGAAATTCCTGATTCTTTTGTCTCTACTGTTCAACTAAGATTACAGGTATGCGCTGTCCGCCCAGCACAGAGAGGGATTGCAGGCATGTGCTGTCTGTGTGTGTTTGTGTGCATGCATGTGTGCAACCTCGGGTAAGTTCAGCCCCACAGACTCCTACATCATCGTCTGGTCTCTGCCAGTTCCTGCACTCACATGTGCAAGTGTGCTCACAAACACACACACTTTAAAAATAAAATAAACCTTTAAAAAAACAAAGCTTAGAGACTCACCATTAAAGTGTTAACTTTTTGTTCAGTTTTTCTTTTTGACACAGAATCTGCTAGTTTTTATGTCATCTTGACACAGCTAGAGTAATGTTGGGAGCGTTGCTTGTTTTTGTTTTGTTTAATTTGGTTTGGTTTTTGGTTGTTTTGTTTTGTTTTGTGTTGTAGGTGTAGTGAACTTTATTGATGGTAGTCAAAAGAGTAGGGCTCCCTGCGTCCCTCCCATTATTCTGGAGTCTAGGCTGGAAACTGTGAAGGAAGATGCTCAGTGTCAGGGCCTGAGTTGGAACAGGGACTCCTCAGCAGCCAAGGACCTCTCTCTTGCTCTTGTGTCCTTGCTGGCGTCGGTAGTCCAGGGCTTCTTTTTTCTTGGAGGCCATGCAGGCCATGAGGTCCACCACCCTGTTGCTGTAGCCATATTCATTGTCATACCAGGAAATGAGCTTTACAAAGTTGTCGTTGAGAGCAATGCCAGCACCAGCATCAAAGGTGGAACAGTGGGAGTCGCTGTTAAAGTCATAGGAGACAACCTGGTCCTCAGTGTAGTCCAGGATGTCCTTTAGTGGACCCTCAGATGCCTGTTTTACCACCGTTTTGATGTCATCATACTTGGCGGGTTTCTCCAGTTGGCATGTCAGATACACGGTGGACACATTGGAGGTAGGAACAGGGAAGTCCATGCCAGTGAGCTTCCTGTTTGGCTCTGGGATGCCCTTGCCCACAGCCTTGGCAGCATCAGTGGATGCAGGGATGGTGTTCCAGACAGCCCCGTAGCCATCACTCCACAGTCTTCTGGTAGCAATGATGGCATAGACTGGCCATGAATCTTTCCATGATGCCAAAGTTATCATGGATGAGCTTGGCCAAGGGAGCTAAGCAGTTGGTGGTGCAGAAAGCATTGCTGACAGTTTTAGTGAGTTGTCATCCTTCTTGTGGCTCATACTCATCACAAACATGGGGCATCAGCAGAAGGAGCAGAGAGGATGACCCTTTTGGCCCCATCCTTGAAGTGGACCCCAGCCTTCTCCGTGATGATGAATACACCAGTAGACTCCACAACATACTTCGCACCAGTATCACCCCATTTGATGTTAGTGGGATCTCGCTCCCATTGATGACAAGCTTCTCATTCTCAGCTTTGTTTGTGCCATTGAACTTGCCATGGGTAGAGTCATACAGGAACATGTAGACCATGTAGTAGAGGTCAATGAAAGAGTCTTTCATGGCAACAATCTCCACTTTGCCAGATAAGAAGCCAGCCCTGGTAACCAGGCACCCAATACAGCCGAATCTGTCTATTCCAACCTCTGGCACTGCATGAGAAGATGAAACCATCTCTGGATCAGGGAGGCACAGGGAGCCAGTTTTCGGTTTTTCAAGACAGGGTTTCTTGGTTCACCCTGGCTGTCCTGGAACTCATTGTGTAGACCAGGCTGGTCTTGGTGGATCTCTGAAGATCCACCTGCCTCTGCCTCCCAAGTGCTGGTATTAAAGGCATGCACCACCACTGCCTGGCTAGCTAAAGTCAGTAATGTCAGCTCCACTGTGCTTTGGACTAGACTATTATGTTCTCTTGTCAGTTGGAGAGTCCAGTGGAATCCCTTCCTAGTGACCAGCTTTATTTTTGAATTATAGTTATTTACTAGGTGTAATTTTAGTTGTGACAATAATTTAGTTTAGGGTGCATGTGAAGGTGTAGCTATATGTAGCTTAAAATAAGATGCTTCCTTCCTTTGGCTCACAATCTAAATGTGTAGGCAAGAATTTCCTTTCCTGGATGTCATTAAAAATAGAAAATGCCCATCTGTCTGGAGTGTATTATAGAGATGTGCCTGCAGCCTTAGAGCCAGCTGGCTTCTGTCCAGCTCTAGGAGACTTAGAAAAATGTGTCCTTTAATACAGAGACCAAGAGTTAAATTTTGACCTTGAGTTGTCCTCATACCATGTGAACCTGTGGAAGACTTCAGAGGATTGAGCTTTGAGGGTAATTAAAAAAAAAAAAAAAAAAAATGAAGCACTGTTCCTTGGTTAAGGAAGCAATTGGCTTTGCAGTAAAAGCCAGTCCTGGGCCTGCTTTTATGAATTACTTGCTCTATAAGAAAGCTACTTAACTTGGCTGAGAGTATAGCCTCACTTACATTGCTAAACTGGTAACTGTACTTCTTTGGTTGTTAAGGAAACAATCAAGTATTTAAATACCTATGAAGTACTTTTCTTCAGTGCTTGGAATACAGACCCATTTTTTAAGTGGTGGTAGTTGTTATTATTGCTGATGTTAGTATTCCTTTTGGTTCCTTTTATTTAAAAATTGCCAATGGCCTGGTGTGGCGACACACTTCTTTAATCCCAGCACTCGGAAGGCAGAGATAGGTAGATCTCTTTAATTTCCAGACCAGGTAGGACTGTATACTAGGAACCTGTCTCAAAAACATCAACCACAACAAATGAAACCAGAAGCTCTGAAGAAAAATAAATCTGCCAACTTGGTCAAAAATAAAATTTTAATTTGGATCTTAGGTTATAATAATACATCTAAGGGTGTTTGGAGTCATGGAAATTATGTGGAAAAGCTCTGTAAATCACTGCTAAAGGATACTTATACTCAATATTTGCAGAAGCGAGGGAAACAGCCTGAGAGAAAGCCATCAAGAACTTAGAGGAGAAAGTCATGGAACTCAAGGGTCTGGCTTATTACCAGGTGTCAGAGTTTTCTCAGTTCATTCAAAAGGTTGTATCAGATGGCGGGAAGGCTGGGGATCAACAGTTTGGGGGTGTAGATCTGGATCAGGCCAATCTAATGCTTGTACTGGTTAATTTTTATGAGTCTAGCTTATTTCAAGTTGACATAAAAGTTAGCCAGTACAAGCAGCAAATGTTTTTAACTGCTAAACCATCTCTCCAGTCCTTGTTTTTGTGTTTTTAAGACAAATTGGAAGCAGGAGGAGAATTGGATGTTGTAAATGTGCTTGCTGACTGAGGAATAGGGCACATCCCCTACAAAACCAGAAATTATCTAACTTCTACTAAAAGGACAACCAGCCCTTTGTATCTCTAGCTCTAGACTGAGTAATTGCTTTCAGCATAATAGCTATTACCACAGACAGAGTGAACATTTAATAACTAGATTGGAAACATCTCTTCTTAGTGCACTAATAGGAAAAACAGCACACAGTAATTCTCTCCCACATCTGACCTGCCCTATTTCTCAGTTTACCACCAATTTGTCTGTATCCTGCTGCCTCATTTTAGGAATTCAGAAATTATGGTGATCCAGGTTATTTATTGGTCCTCCAAGCTGTTTGCTATGTAACATTGAAAATTTCTAATGAGATTAAAGCAGTCATGACACTCATAATGATTAAAGGTGTCTGTTTGATTTTATGCAGCAATGTGGACATGTTATACTACTTTATTAATAAGCCCATTTTCTACTTTTCTAAATCTACCCTCTAATAAAAGCTTATTTTTATTATTACACTTTAAATTATGTTCTAAATACTTCTTTCATTCTTCTACAAAAATTATATTTTTTTTTCTCCCAAGACAGGGTTTCTTTTAAAAAAAAAAAAAAAAAAAGACAGGGTTTCTTGGTGTCACCCTGGCTGTCTTGGAACTTGTTCGGTAGACCAGGCTGGCCTTGAACACATAGCTCCACCTGCCTCTGCCTCCCTAGTGCTGGGATTAAAGGCGTGCAGAACCACTGACTGACAAGGTACTACATATTCAGCATCAGTTCTTTTCTTCCTTCTTCATTGAACACATGATACAAAGGAAGAACGCTTTTTATAGAAAATATATATCTCAGTCTAAAATACTTAAATGTGCTAACATGATGATTACATCTACATCTATTAATATATTTCAGGCCTTTAAACTTTCAGGTATTTACAGAGCTAGAGAATGACACAGTGCATCTACATTTAATACACACATGCATGCGTACATAAATACATACACACAACACTTGTCATGGAATATGATCCAAGATATTCTAAATGACAAATACAAGTTGCATAGTTTATATTGTACAATTTCATTTTCATTTAAGAAAATATGCTTGATAACGCAAAGAAGAGGATTTGGAATGGTGTGTAATTGTTGACTGTGAAGAAGCCTAGACAATAGAGTGGAAATCAGCGTCTTCATGCTGGGCAGAATCAGATCTTGAGTTAAAGATTCATGGGGAAATGACTTGCTAAAAAAGAGTTCTAGAGACTAGGAAAGCAGGGCTGGGAGGAGACTGAGGCTGGACAGCAAGCAGAAGTGTAACATCAAGAAAAGCCAGGTGGACAGCTGGAGTTAAACTGAGTCAGTGACCAAAGAAAGTAAAGAGTGTGGTTCTTTACTGTTCTGTGTCCCTGGGACATCCCATGCAGGGAAGGGTAGGTCAAGACTTACCTGTGTCCTGCATGAAGTCACCTTACAGAGACCTGCAGGTGCTGGGTGTAGAAGTGAGAACTTGGGGTTGGGGTAGATATGGGGAGGTTGTGGCTGACACCAAATGATGAAGATTTAAAGCTAGAGACTTAGTTCTTTCAAATGTATGAATTGAGTTTAAGCCATCCAGGGCCAGCTGTTATGGTGGTTCTACACAGACTCAGGCTGCTTCTCTCTTACAGGGTTATTCCCCAGGTCTCCATGAACCACAATACTCAAAATGATGTCCATTCTCCTGTTAGAGAGGGAAAGAACACATTAAGGACCAGTTCTAGAAATAACATATGTTACTTTAAGTCAAGCCCCATTGGCTGTGATTTAGTTTCATGGCTACCTCTAGTTACAAGGGAAAATAATTTTATTCTGTTTGGTCTTGTGCCCAGCTAAGATAGGAGACTGTTACACAACTGTTTCTATAGAAAGAAAGAGCATGTATCATAGAACCATCTGTAGACATCCTCATTTTGTATTTTACAAGGCTCTTGGTTTTATTGGGTTTTAGTTTCCATCAGCATGCATTTTATTTTAGTTGTGTCATGGTTTGGGTCTCTAGGAAGCAGAATCTGAGATGAAACTTGGTGTGTGAGATGTTAAAGAGTAACCATAAGTTCAGCCTCTGTAGAAGTGATGGGAATGAATAGAATTTGGCAGGAGAGTCCAAGCTGCAGTTCTGTTCTGACAGTAGCCATCACTAACCTGCCTGGGGAGCTCTGGAGCTGCTGTCCTTGCAGAGTTGCTCTGCATCAGGCTGGAGTGGAGTGCTTGGTTGTGTATGTCCTTCAGTTTTTGTCCTTCCAAATGTGCTGCTGTAGTTGCCCCAGAAGCAGCTGCAGGGGAATTCTTACAAGGGAGTGTGCCAGATGACATATGATCTGTGGTTGGATCCCAGAAAGAAAGCTGGGAAACTGAAGGATCCAACATCCTTGTTTCTGCCACTCATTGGGTTTAGGCTGCCATGGGAACAACCTGACTGTAGGCAGACAACTTTGCTAGGTGACCCCATTGGTGCCCTTTCTTGAAGAAGATTGGAGTGGCACATTTCTGTCTTCGTCACAGATGTATTTAGAGGTAATGAACATATTTTATTTATTCATTTTATAATTTGAAACGGTAAATTTACTTATTTTTTCACCAAGAATTTCTTAAGCAACTACTGTCTGACACTGGAGATGAGGAAAATTTAAAACAAAGTGTCTCTCCTCCAGGGGTTTTTGTTATATCTGGAGATAGACGATAAATAAGTAAATTCATAGTGTGTTAAGTAGTTAAGTTTCTTCTCTGACAAGGTAGTTTGATTGGATGTTGGGTGAAATTATGAACTAGACATACAGGTCTTTGGGGGAGGAACATTGTAAACTGAAATTTCAGTAAGTGCCAAGGCGGCTGTGTAGTGTGTGGTCAGCACACTGTGTACTGTTTGAGAACAGCAAGGAGGCTGTAGCTGGAGTCAGCTCGAATGGCAGGATGGGAGAATGAAGAATGGTAGGAGAGTCCTGGGCATGGTGCTGGTGATCCGCTCATGCGAGACCTTAAAGTCCATGACAAAGAGGACCCTCTGAGAATGGAACTACAGGAGATGTTGGACTGAGAAATGGCAGGATGTGTCACGTTTTTAAGAGATCATTTTGTTATATTGCAATTGCACTATGCCTGAGCAGTATGTAACTGCTGGTTTGTTTGGGGTTTTTTGTTGTTGTTGTTTTTTCAGTCTTTAACTGAGATAAGCAAGAATGTGTGTTATTGGGGTGGGGAGGGTTGGAACTCAATTTTCAGTAGGTCAGTTGTCAGTGCCAATTGGCCATACTCACAGATATATCAAGTAGAAAGTTGGGGAAAAGATACAAGTAAGGCAGGAAATCTAATGTGCAGCTTAAAATCTTGAGAGTTGTTAGTGTATATAATTGATATTTAAAGCCATGAGCTTAACCAGGCTTGGTGTCATGTACCTGTAATCACAACCTTTAAAAGGCTGAGGCAGGAAATTACTAGTTCAAGGTCAGTATAGCGAGTTCAAGGCCAACCTGGGATACAAAGAAAGATCCTGTAACCAAAAAAAGGGACTAAGAAACCCATGACTGGAGCTGGAGAGATGGCTCAGTGGTTGGGAGTGCTGACTGCTCTTACAGAGGACCCAGGTTCAGTTCCCAGCACCCACATGACAGCTCAGAACTGTCTGTAACTCCTGTTCCAGAGATCTGACACCCTCACACAGTATATATGCACGTAGAACACCAATGTGCATATAAAAATAAATAATTTTTTTAAAAAACCATGACTGTATATAAGAGGCAAGTACTGTGCAGAGACACTATGACCAAGGCAACTCTTATTTAAAAAAAAAAAAAAAGTTTTTTTAATTGGGGCTGGCTTACAGTTTAGACGTTTAGTCCATTCTCATCATGGCAGGAAGAATGGCACAGCATGCAAACAGACATGGTGATGGAGGAGCCAAGGGTTCTACATCTTGATCCACAGCAGGAGACTTTATCACACTGGCCAGACTTGAAATCTCAGAGCCCACCTCCACAGTGACACACTTCTTTCAGCAAGGCCACACCTCCTAATAGCGCCACTCCCTGTGAGCCAAGCATTCAAATACATGAGTCTACAGGGGCCATACCTATTCAAACCACCATAGTGATAAAGAGAGTGTCTCAGATCTGAGGTCAAGAACATTCCAGTGCTTAGAGGCTAAGTCATGAAGGAGAGAAGATAGGTCTTGGGACATAAGTGAGGGATGCTTTAAGACGTATATGGTCATCTGAGACTACCTCAACGTTGCTAAGTAACATTAGTGACAACTCACTTGGCTGACATTGCCAAGCCAATATAGGGATTGTTACACTTCCTGTAATGAGGGGACAAAGTGGATCAGTTGATGTGAGTGGAAGACAAACTGGAGGTAGCCCGAAAGACAGATCTTTTAAAGAGCTATTTGTTTTGAGACAAAATTAAATGGGCCATTTTGTGAAAAACAAAAAGGCCACTGCTAAAGATGGAGCAGCATTGTGTGGTGGCAAGTTGGGAGGAATGGCAGCTCGCTTGGTATTGTTAACTATCCAGTAGAGAAGAGGTGGTTGGCGGCGTTGCAGGAACAAAAGGAGATCCTCCCATAACTGGGCGTGTGAGGTCTGAAGCATAAAATAGAGGGCTCTTCTTAAATGGGAGCAGGCTCAGCCCAACAGCAAATTGGAAATAAGGGAGGACATGTGGCAACTGGAGTGTGGCTTTGTGTGGAAGAGCTTTACTAACTAAATGACATTGAACTTGACTGAAGCATGTCCTGTCTGTAGAAAGATGAGAAAGTGAACCTGTGCTCTGGGAAGCTGAAGAGTGAATGGACTGGGGAATGGAGTGGAAGTGCCTTGTGAGGTCATGCTGGAGAATGCTGTCAGTCAGCAGAATTGCATGTATCGGCCTTCCTGAGCCCTACTTAGCTGTTCAGCTGCAAGAATAGGTAGACAGTTACATTTATCAAATAATAATAAGGTGCACTCCTCACTGTTAGAGCTCTCTTCAGGAAGTCTGTGCTATTGAATAGGCTGTAGGATTTTAGCTTGTTAATTGCATCCGATTTGGAAGGCTGAACGTAGTAAATGACAGTCATTAAAAAGAGAAAGGACCGCACGGCATTGTTCCAGACAAGGTTTTTGGATGAAAATTACAGGGTAAAATTCCAGATGATATAAGCAGGAAAGGAATTCTTTGAGGGCTGTCATGAAATACACGGATGATGGAAAGTTTGGAGACTCTGGTCTAACAAGCGGGAAGGAGCCAAGGGAGTGGGGGCAATCTAGAGTGGGTGCAGTGGCTTCTACCAGATATTCAAGAGGCTGAGGCAGGAGCTTGAGACCTCTCAAAAAAAAAAAAAAAAAAAGCAGATACCCTACCCATAATCCCATATCCACTATACAAAAAGTAGTAAGAAAAGAAATAGTATCTACACCCTGCAGGTGTGGTCTGCACACCTGTAATCCTAGCAGTACAGAGGGGTGAAGGCAGAAGAGTCAGGAGTTGAAAGCTAACTCGTGTTACGTGAAACTTCATTTCAAAAAAATAAGTGCAGTTGTTTTTTGTTTGTTTGTTTTTTCCGAGACAGGGTTTCTCTGTGTAGCCTTGGCTGTCCTGGACTCCCTTTGTAGACCAGGTGGCCTCGAACTCACAGCGATCCACCTGCCTCTGCCTCCTGAGTGCGCCACCAGTTTTTAAATCCTCTGAAAAATGTGAATCAGACCAATCAGAAAAAGCTAAATACACATACACACAATCTATAGCACCTAGTAAATTCTGAAAATCTCTGTCTTTCACATATTAGAGTCAGGGTTAGCTGGATGTGGTGACACACAGCTGTAATCCCAGCCATGAATTTGAGATGAGCCTAGGCTCCACAGTGAGACCTTGTATCAGAAAACAAATCTCAGGAACAGAAATCACAGCTTTCTGTTCTTTATCTTTAAAGCTTTGTTCTCTACTGAAGAGTGAGTTGACATTTCTGTTTGAGAATTTTTATAATGAGTCTTCTCATTCATTGTGACAGTATAACCTTCAGAATGATCAGATCCCCTCTGTGCACTTGTCTGACTTGTTTGGGGTTTGTTCAGTTTGACCAAAAGTTGAGTTTTAAGGACATTAGGTTACAGACCCTTTTGTGCTTTCCTTCCATATTTTTGAGTTCAAGACCAGCCAGGTCTACATAGTTAGATGAAGATCAGCCAGGACTACGGAGTGAGACTTATCAAAAAAATTAAAACAAAACAACAACAATAAAAAGTGATACAAAGCCGGGCAGTGGTGGCACGCACCTTTAACCCCAGCACTCGGGAGGCAGAGGCAGGCAGATCACTGTGAGTTCGAGGCCAGCCTGGTCTACAAAGTGAGTCCAGGACAGCCAGGGCTGTTACACATAGAAATAATAGTAATAGTAGTAGTAGTAGTAGTAACAACAATCATCATCATCATCATCATCAAAATAGTATCTTACCTGGTGAGCATGGTGATGAACACATGAATTCTGGTGCTTGGGAGGTAGAGTTAGAAGGAAGTGTCAGGGGTTAGTGTTATCCTTGACTACATGACTAAGTTCAGCCTTAAATTTAAAAAAAAAAAAAAAAAAAAAAAAAATGGCCTGACAACCTGGATAGATGATTCAACAGTTAAGAACAGAGGGCCTCCTACTGCCAGTGTGGCAGCTCACTACTATCTATCTGTAGAGGTTCTGACAGCTGTCGACTCCTGCACATATGTGGTACACATACAGGCGTTCACATATACTTAGAATTAAAATAAATAAATGCTAAGAAGGAAAAAGAAAAAATAGATGGTTGGAGAGCTGACTCAGTAACTAAGAGCACTTGCTGGACTTGAACGGACCCAGAATCAGTCCCAGCGGATGGTGCCTTACAGCATCTTTAGCTTTAATTCCAGGGGCTCCAGTACCCTTTTCTGGCCTCTGCAGGTATCAGGCCTGTATACAGCCAAAACACTCATAGAAGTATAAATCTTGGAACAGAAACAAGAGGGACCTGAGACGGCTCAGTGGATAAAAGTGCTTACTGCTGGCCTTACAACATGAGTTTGATTCCAGGAATCCACATGGTGGAAAAGTGAGAACCCACTTCCTCAAGTGCTGTTATTCTCTGGCTGACCCTGCACACACACCCCAACAGAGAGGCAGAGAATATGTAAAGTAAGCAAAGCATGAAAGAAACAATCAATTAAGATGGTCTACAAAAAGGAAGAACATGTTTGTAAATGATGTGTCTGCTAAAGTACCTCACTTAGAGTAAATAATGAATTCTTAGGGTTTCGTAATAAAAAGACAATCCATTAAAAAAATTGGCAAGAATCTGCATGAACATTTCTTCAGAAGAGATGTTGTAAAGGCCCATTAAGCACGTAAAAAGATGCTTAGCATTGCTGTCGAGGAAAAGCATATTAAATCACATGGTGCTTGTGCTTCATGCCCACTAGGATGGTCAGAACCACAAAGATACTTATAGGTTCATATGAGGACAGGGGAAGAGGTGTGCCATGCATTGCTGCATGTATGAAATGGTGTGTTCATTTTGATCAGAATTATCAGGTCACCCAGTACATCTAAATAGTGTATATCCAGGAGAAATGAATGCATGTATCCGGAAAAACTAATGCACAAATGTTCATAGCAGCATTATTCATATTAGTCACAGAATAAAATTAATAGATTAATGGGCAAACAATATATTTTGTAATCATGCAGTGGAATGTAAAAATTTAAAGAGGTATAACTGAGCAGGCACTGCTTAAAGCAACTTTTCTTTCTGTTTTGAGAATTGCTCCTTAATTTCTTAACTTTTGTTTTCAGCTTATTACAGATAAAACCTGGCAACTTAGAAAAGCAGATTTGTCAGTGTAGCCTATGTATTTTAGTTTTGTGTTTTTCTTTTCTAAAATTCTGCATCGTTTCAAACAGATGTAAGCTACCTTCCAGGCTGGAACTGATTGTTACCAGCAATAGCTTCTGTTGGTGGTGGCAAACTGGGGCTAGGGCTGATGGCTCCTAGCAGGGCTTCCATTGATGGTGGCAAGCGTCAGAAAAAAAGAAAGGGAAAGAAGGAGATAAAAGAAACACACACACACACACTTAAAATTGATGAAATAAGACAGACTGCAGCAGGTAGGTTTTAACAAGCTGTTTCTTCTTTGAATTTTCCCTTACTTTACAATTCATACACACACACACACACACATACACACACATGCATCTTTGTGGATGACAAAGATTCCAACAACTTTCTTATTTCCCCCACAGCTTATATAGCCCAGGAAGAGCTTTCAAGCAGTAAAAAAATCAAAGTGTGTTTACATTCTGTTTCTCTATAAATAAATCATTGTAATGGATATACGTAAGAAAATCATGTTCCCCAATACCTTCACATGATCAAATGTTTTACATATTATGGGTGAGAAACAAATATGAATAACAGGTTATTTCCAAGACTCTCATACATTTGTACTTAAGCAAGTTGTTATATATTAACAGAGTATAAGCAAGCAAGGTAAATCCTCAGCCAGCTTTTCTTTACTGGCAGGCTGTAATTTGCAGTTACAAAGAAGGAGTCAATTATCTTTTTTTTTTTAAAGATTTATTTATTTATTACCTCTACAATATCCTGCCTGCATGTATGCCATCAGGCCAGAAGAGTGCATCAGATCTCATTACAGATGGTTGTGAGCCACCATGTGGTTGCTGGTAATTGAACTCAGGACCCCTGGAAGAGCAGACAGTGCTCTTAACCTCTGAGCCATCTCTTCAGCCCCAGGAGTCAATT